>NW_026881592.1:0-34403 GCF_032173495.1 Musca vetustissima | reverse complement strand
GGAGATACAAATCAAATACATACTTTGTGTTATATGAAATAAATTACAATTATTGGAATTTGTATCAATTTCCACGAAATGTGTCTGAGGGGATATTTGAAAGTTGTGTGTGATTTTGTACAAAAACAAATTACTTTAAAAATCTACGCCTTATGGGGATTCAGAAAAAATTGATTTTAAAAATCTACGCTTTATGGGGATTCAGAAAAAATTGATTTTAAAAATCTACGCCTTATGGGGATTCAGAAAAAATTGATTTTAAAAATCTGCGCCTTATGGGGATTCAGAAAAAAATTATTTTAAAAATCTACGCCTTATGGGGATTCAGAAAAAATTGATTTTAAAAATCTTCGCCTTATGGGGATTCAGAAAAATAATTATTTTAAAAATCTACGCCTTATGGGGATTCAGAAAAAATTGATTTTAAAAATCTACGCCTTATGGGGATTCAGAAAAAAAATATTTTAAAAATCTACGTCTTCTGGGTGTCCTCCAAAAAAAATATTTTAAAAATCTACGCCTTCTGGATGTCCTCCAAAAAAATATTTTAAAAATCTACGCCTTCTGGGTGTCCTACAAAAAAATTTTTTAAAAATCTACGCCTTATGGGGATTCAGAAAAAAATTATTTTAAAAATCTACGTCTTCTGGGTGTTCTCCAAAAAAAATATTTTAAAAATCTACGCCTTCTGGATGTCCTCCAAAAAAATATTTTAAAAATCTACGCCTTTTAGGTTCGTCCAAAAAAATATTTTAAAAATCACGCCTTCTGGGTGTCCTCCAAAAAAATATTTTAAAAATCTACGCCTTCTGGGTGTCCTCCAAAAAAATATTTTAAAAATCTACGCCTTCTGGGTGTCCTACAAAAAAATTTTTTAAAAATCTACGCCTTCTGGGTATCCTCAAAAAAAATATTTTAAAAATCTACGCCTTCTGGGTGTCCTCCAAAACAATATTTTAAAAATCTACGCCTTCTGGGTGTCCTCCAAAAAAATATTTTAAAAATCTACGCCTTCTGGATGTCCTCCAAAAAAATATTTTAAAAATCTACGCCTTCTGGGTGTCCTCCAAAAAAATATTTTAAAAATCTACGCCTTCTGGGTGTCCTCCAAAAAAATATTTTAAAAATCTACGCCTTCTGGGTGTCCTCCAAAAAATTTTTTTAAAAATCTACGCCTTCTGGGTGTCCTCCAAAAATGTATTTTGAAAATCTACGCCTTCTGGGTGTCCTAAAAAAAAATATTTTAAAAATCTTGCCTTCTGGGGGGTCCTCAAAAAATTTATTTTAAAAATCTACGCCTTATGTGGATCCATAAAAATTAATTTCAAATTCAAAACTTATTTTTTTTATTTTATTGTTATTGATTTATTTTCGTTTTTTTATTCCATTTCAAACAATCTCCAATATTAATTTCTCTTGTCTAATTTCTTGTAATTGTTTGAAAATGAAAAAGAAAAATATGTTTGAACACGATATTCATATGTGTTTTGTGTCACTCACGCAGATTTGAAATCATTTATCAAAAAAAGCACGCGGATATCTATGTCTTTTGGCTTCTTTGTACTAAAATTCCGCGAGAGGAACTGCGGAGGAGGAGGTGTGGTGGCGAATGTTTGCCACACAATGTTGTATTGTTTGAGGTTTTTTTCTTTGATGTTTGATTTTTATCGTGCTTTCAGTTTTGTAGTTTTTTTTTTTAATTTTTTGGATCAAGGCCTTAAGGCCAGATTTTTTTCTGTTCATAGGCCTATTTTACTTTGTTATTTGCAATTTTCAATGAATAATGGTCGTGGGTTTCTTTTGAAAAAAATTGTTTTTGGAGTTTTACGTAGACATAATGACCACCACAACGATTCGTGTCTTTGGTTGGTGGTTTTTTGTCCAGTCATTTTGGGTTTCTTTATATTTTTGTCTTGTTTGTGGGTAGGCTCATTTTTGAGTTGTATTGTGTATTATTTTGGTTTGATTGTTTTGTCAGCCACTGCGGTCACAGTCACAAGGGTACTTGAATCACGAGTGTGTGTTTTGATGGCTATGACTGAAGTACTTAAAGTGGGCGATGTTAAAAAAAAAAATAATTAGAGTAAATATTTTTTTTTTTCTAAAGTGAAAGAACACCTTTCAAAATCCACGCCTTCAGAACCTATTCAACGAAATATTCTTTAACCAGTAAGGAAAGTTCAAAAGTCGGACAGGGCCGATTATATGATACCCTTCACCATATTGGATACATACAATAGGTGCTAATATATACAATATCCAATATACCAAAAATCGGACGATGCTATATATGGGAGCTATATCCAAATTTGAACCGATTTTCACAAAACTCCGTATCCATCAATGTGGGCCTATTTCAGTACACTTTGCAAAATTTTATTTCAATCGGACAAAATTGCGAGTTTGGTGCACAATTTGCCTAAAATCGGACGAAACTATATATGGGAGCTATATCTAAATCTGAACCGATATCAACAAAACTTCGCACACATCAAACTAGACTTAATCTAGCACACTGTGCAAAATTTTGTTTCAGTCGGACAAAATTTGCCTAAAATCGGACGAAACTATATATGGGAGCTATATCTAAATCTGAACCGATATCAACAAAACTTCCCAGGAAAATTCTTCAAAAATCCAGCTCTTCAGAATCCAACAGAATCCATTAAAAAAAATTCAAAATAGTCTTCCAAAAATATTCTTTAAAAAAATCCACGCCTTCTGAAGCCTCGGAAAAAATATTCTTTAAAAAATCCATGCCTTCTGAAGCGTCTGAAAAAATATTCTTTAAAATATCCATGCCTTCTGAAGCCTCGGAAAAAATGTTCTTTAAAAAATCCACGCCTTCTGAAGCGCCTGAAAAAATATTCTTTAAAAAATCTACGCCTTCTGAAGCCTCGGAAAAAATATTCTTTAAAAAATCCACGCCTTTTGAAGCGTCTGAAAAAATATTCTTTAAAATATCCATGCCTTCTGAAGCCTCGGAAAAAATGTTCTTTAAAAAATCCACGCCTTCTGAAGCGTCTGAAAAATATTCTTTAAAAAATCCACGCCTTCTGAAGCGCCTGAAAAAATATTCTTTAAAAAATCCACGCCTTCTGAAGCGCCTGAAAAAATATTCTTTAAAAAATCCACGCCTTCTGAAGCGCCTGAAAAAATATTCTTTAAAAAATCCACGCCTTCTGAAGCCTCCCAAAAAATATTCTTTAAAAAATCCACGCCTTCTGAAGCCTCCCAAAAAATATTCTTTAAAAAATCCACACCTTCTGAAGCCTCTGAAAAAATATTCTTTAAAAAAATCCACGCCTTCTGAAGCCTCCCAAAAAATATTCTTTAAAAAAATCCACGCCTTCTGAAGCCTCTGAAAAAATATTCTTTAAAAAAATCCACGCCTTCTGAAGCCTCTGAAAAAATATTCTTTAAAAAATCCACGCCTTCTGAAGCCTCTGAAAAAATATTCTTCAAAAAAATCCACGCCTTCTGAAGCCTCTGAAAAAATATTCTTTAAAAAATCCACGCCTTCTGAAGCCTCTGAAAAAATATTCTTAAAAAAATCCACGCCTTCTGAAGCCTCCGAAAAAATATTCTTTAACCAATTCACGTCTTCTGAAGCCACCCAAAAAATATTCCTAAAAAAATTCTTTAAAGAATCCCAAATTAATTTTCAACTTCAAATTCCATTAACAACAATTTTGATAATTTCCCCAGGAAGTGTCACCCCATATATAAAAACATTTGCTAATGTCAGGAAATTAAATTGTGTGTTCAACAAATTTGCTGCTGTTGCTTTTTTTGTGCTCTAAAAAATTTATGACTCACAACTAGCCGCTGTCATTGATACGATTTGTGGCTTTCATTCACCCAAAAAAAAATAAATCTATTTTTATAGATGACAGGCTATTCAGCAATGATGTGTAGATTTCATTCTATTTTTTTTTTAATTAAAACATAAATTGTCTACAAAAACAATAACAAGAATAAGAAAAAAATATTTTGAATCAATTCTATTTAAAAAAAACATACTTTAGTATTTTGTATGGAAAACCTTTGACCACCATTTCAGAGATTCTCCCTGACATTTAAATTGTTTGATTCCCCCTCTCTACCCCCTCCCCCAATTCAGCAACTACTTATCAGCATTTGTTTTAAATACTTCAATGAGCTTTGAAGTGTGCCGCCTGTCATCACACAGATTTTCCACACTCACACACAGTGGACAGTGCGGCACCTAAACGGCACTTAATACAAACAGAGGCATGACATGGCATGACAATAATCGGCCTGGCGGGCTGTGTTAGCTACTGTAGATTTAAACGATTTTCTTCTAGCTCACAGCTCATATTCACCAGCCATTAATCTCCCCTCGGTATAAGGAGCGTGAATGTACGGTTGTGTGTTTGGGAGCTCGGGGGCACACATTCACCAAATCCGAAACAACAAAAACAACAGCAACAAATTGAAACGTAAATTAAATAACAACAACAGAACTATTTGTTCACGGGCCATTAATAACACTGGCAACCAGAGCACAAATTACAACAATGACAACAAGAACAACAACATCAACACTAGTGGCAATATTCAGAACAACAACAATACCAACATCTTTGGAATTTTAAATAGAAATTAAATAATCGGTTCATATCATCATCACTCTGGCTACGGGAACATTGTGGCTACTTAGTAGCCATCATCCATCGAATACAAATCTTATCAGCTGGAATTTGTTCTGCTAAAGAGCTGGGAATCATTTGTTCCCCTTTTTGAAAAAAGAGCTAATATGCTGCTCATGGAGAGAGAGGTCAGAGAGAAAGGTTACTGTTATTATTAATTTGATGATGTGATTGCCTTTTCTAATTAGAAAGAGAGGGGGAGTGAGAGAATTCATTGGGATTTTTCTGTGTGTGGTTAGGTGCCAACCAAACAACATTGTAATCAGACATGTGAACACACATGTTGGCAATGGTGTTAAACAAGCCAACTAACATTTATGGGAGGGGAGAAGAGGAAAATATATTTTGAGATCCAAGATTTTGAGAAATAAGTTTTTTTTTTGTGGGGAGTTTTCTGAAGACGTGGATTTAAAAAAAAAAAATATTTTTTTGGTCTAAACTAAGGTGTGGATTTTTTAAAATAATACTTTTGGGTTCCAAAACCAGTCGTCGATTTTTTAAAAAATATTTTTGCGGAGGCTTCAGAAGTCGTGGATTTTTGAAACATTTTTATTGAGGAGGCATCAATTTTTTAAAAATTATTTATTTATTTTTTTAAACATTATTTTTAAGGAGGCATCGAATTTTTAAACATTATTTTTGAAGAGGCATCGATTTTTTGAAAATTATTTTTGAAGGGGCTTCAAAAATAGAAGGCGTGAAATTTTCAAAAATTACTTTTAAACGGTCCTACACAAGGCGTGGATTTTTTTAAAGAATATTTTTCATAACCACAACCAGACGTGGATTTTTTAAATAATATTTGTAGGAGGTCTAAGCAAGGCCTGGAGTTTTTAAAAAATATTTTTAGGAGGCCTAAGTAAGGCCTGGAGTTTTTAAGGCATATTTTTAGGTGGATTTTTTAAAGAATATTTTTGGGGATACCAAAAAATAATATTTTTCGGGGTCATATTTGGATGCGGATTTTTAAAACAAAATTTCCGCTTGCGGATTTTAAAAATAAAAGTATTTTCGGGGTTCAAAGCCAGGCGTGGATTTTTAAAGCAGATTTTTAGGCACCCATTAAGGCGTGGATTTTTAGGACTCCCATTTAGGGGTGGATTTTTAAAGCATATCATTTAAGCCCCCCATTAAAGCGTGGATTTTTTAAAGCAGATTTTTAGGGGTACCATTGGGGTCCTATTAAGGCGTGGATTTTTTGAATCAGATTTTTAGGGGTTTCATTTAGGCGTGGATCCTATTAAGGCGTGGATTTTTTGAAGCAGATTTTTAGGGGTACCATTTAAACGTGGATCCTATTAAGGCGTGGATTTTTTAAAGTAGATTTTTAGGGGTACCATTTAGGCATGGATCCTATTAAGGCGTGGTTTTTTTAAAGCAGATTTTTAGGGGTACCATTGGGGTCCTATTAAGACGTGGATTTTTTAAAGCAGATTTTTAGGGGTACCATTTGGGTCCTATTAAGACGTGGTTTTTAAAAGCAGATTTTTAGGGGTACGATTGGGGTCCTATTAAGACGTGGATTTTTGAAGCATATCTTTTGGGGTCCTATTAAGGCGTGAATTTTTAAAGCAGATTTTTAGGGGTACCATTTAGGCGTGGATCCTATTAAGGCATGGTTTTTTAAAGCAGATTTTTATGGGTACCATTGGGGTCCTGTTAAGGCGTGGATTTTTTGAAGCAGATTTTTAGGGGCACCATTGGGGTCCTATTAAGGCGTGGATTTTTTGAAGCATATCTTTTGGGGTCCTATTAAGGCGTTGATTTTTTAAAGTATATCTTTTGGGGTCCTATTAAGGCGTTGATTTTTTAAAGTATATCTTTTGAAGTCCCTATTTAGGCGTGGATTTTTTAAAGCATATCTTTTAGGAATTCTACCAAGGCGTGGCATTTTTAAAGCATATCTTTTGGGGGTCCTTTTAAGGCGTGGATTTTTTAAAGCATATCTTTTAGGAGTTCTATCAAGGCGTGGATTTTTAAAGCATATCTTTTGGGGTCCCACTGTAGGCGTGGATTTTTAAGAGCATATCTTTTGGGGTCCCAATGTAGGCGTGGATTTTTAAAGCATATCTTTTGGGGTCCCACTGTAGGCGTGGATTTTTAAAAGCATATCTTTTGGGGTCCCAATGTAGGCGTGGATTTTTAAAGCATATCTTTTGGGGTCCCACTGTAGGCGTGGATTTTTTAGAGCCTATTTTTATGGGTCCTATTAAGGCGTGGATTTTTTAGAGCATATTTTTATGGGTCCTATTAAGGCGTGGATTTTTTAGAGCATATTTTTATGGGTCCTATTAAGGCGTGGATTTTTTAGAGCATATTTTTATGGGTCCTATTAAGGCGTGGATTAGGAAGTCTTCTTATGGAGAGGATTTTTAAAAGAATAGCTTTAGGGAGGCTTTTAATGGTGAGGATTTTTAAAGAATTTTTTTGGGGTCCCACACAATGTTGGATGTTTTAAAGCCTTTTTTTTTGTTTTTGGGATCCCACACAAGGTTTGGATTTTTTAAAGCGTATTTTTTCGGGGTCCTATAAAGGCGTGCATTTTTAAAACTTATCTTTTTGGGTCCTATTAAAGCGTCGATTTTATAAAGCATACTTTTTGGGGTCCTATTAAGGCATGGAGTTTTTAAATCCTATTTCTCGCGGCCCTATTAAGGCGTCGATTTTTAAAGCCTATTTCTCGTGACCCTAATAAGTCGTCGATTTTTTAAAGCCTTTTTCTCGGGGTCCTTTTAAGACATGGATTTTTAAAGCAAATTTTAGGGAGGCTTGTAATGGTGAGGATTTTTAAAAACATATTTTTAGGTAGGCTGGTAAAGGTGAGGATTTTTAGAAACATATTTTTAAGGAGGCTTCTCAAGGATTTTTAAAAGCCTATTTTGAAGAGAGGCTTTTTAATGAGAGGATTTTTAAAAGCCTATTTTCAGATAGGCTTTTTAGGAAGAGGATGTTTAAAAGCGTATTTTTTAGGGAGACTTCTTAAGGTGAGGATTTTTAAAAACATTTTTTAAACAGACCTTGGATTTTCTAAAGGGGGTTTCCTGGGACTTATAAATTTTTTATTTTATTTTTCTGGTTCTTGGTTTTCTATCTCTTTCTCTCTCATCATTTCTCTAACAACTTGTTCCGCAAGTCAATAAAGTAAGAACATCAACAATAAAATAACTTCAGTCTTACAATTTTTTTATTACCCAACTGGCAGTAAATTAAATCAGCAACACCACCAAGCAAATAGAATAAAAAACACGAACAGCAGCAGCAACAACAACAACTACTACTCCAGCAGTCAGAATGCCAATAAATAAACACCTTGGCTGGTGGCTGACTGGTTGGAATCGTTATAGAAAAAAGGGAGGGGGTATGGAAGCTCCAACAGGAAGATAATTTAAGCAGACATCAGACAAGCAAATTCCTCTCAAATAAACCTACCTCTTTAAAATTACAACAAAAACAACAACTGCAAATGTTGTCCATACAACAACAACAAACACAAAACCAATTCATTCATTTTCAATATCAATTCGTTGCATATTTTCTGATTTTTATTCTTTTTCTCATTTCCTTTCATTACAGGTTTGTATTTCCAAAAAAACACTCCAACGAGAAAGTAATACCAACCATCCAACCTCCTCAGTGCTCAGGTAACACAAGAAGCTTATAACCAAAAAAATAAAATAAAATTAATGGCGGGAAAATATAGCCACAGATGTTGGAACAGCCAACCAACAACCAAACCAACATCTAACCAATCGACCATCCAGCCAACTTCTTTGCTCTGCCAGCAGAAGAGGTGTCATGTTGCAACAAACAAAATGAATTTTGATAAAACCAATGGGAGAATGAATGAAGGAAAGAAAAGACTGGAAGAAGAAGCAAAAAACAGTAACGCTTGAAAAACAGAAGAAGTATTACTTCTTAAGCTCATTTAATTACAGTTTTATCGCGCTTAATTACGAGTTTTTTGATTATAGTTCACTTCGTTTGCGTGATGTTATAGAGCTGCCTTGCTTGGCAGATAGGTTAGCAGCCAATAAAGAGGTTTTCTCTTTTGAAAATCGAGTTTTCTTTATGGGGATAACCTTGAGAACAGTGTTTGAAATGGCTAAAAAAGCTATTTTTGGCTCAAAATATAACATTCGTCATATTCAGCTAGCTGAATTGCATAAACATGCGTATCTGAATTGCATTTAAATGCAACATTATTAATATTCAGCTAGCTGAATAACACTAATATGCCAAATTATACAAATTCAGCAAGCTGAATTGCTTCAAACCATAAAATTTATCATATTCAGCTAGCTGAATTGCTTTAAAATTCAAAATTATTTATATACAACTAGCTAAAGTGGCTAAAAATTCAATATTTTTCATATTCAGCTAGCTGAATTGTATGTTTTTACATTTTTATCACGATTCAGCTAGCTGAATATGAAAATTATTGGATCTTTAGCAAATTTAGCTATCTTAATATCAATAATTATGCATTTTAGGTAATTCAGCTAGCTGAATAGCTAGCTTAATTTGTGTAGTTTGGTATATTGGCGCAACTCAGCTAGCTAATTATCAAAAATTTTGCATTCAAATGCAACTAAGCTAGCTTAATAAGTTAAAGTTTGAATATATAAGGAATTCAGCTAGCTGGATATGAAATTTTCTTAATTTTAAAGTAATTCACCTAGAATATGATTTTTTCTTAGTTTTTAAGTAATTCAGCTAGCTGAATAATAACTTTTCATAATTTTAAAGTAATTCAGGTAGCTGAATATGAATATTTTCGACGTTTTTATGTAATTTAGCTGAATAAATTTCAGTAGTTTAGTATTCTCATGCAATTCAGCCAACTAAATATGAATAATTTTGCATTATTATTCAATTCAGCTAGCAGAATATATTTAATTTACGACTTTTTTGTAATTCAGCTAGCTGAATATCAGTAAATAAGAATTTTGAGGTAATTCAGATAGCTGAGTATGTTAAATTTTGAATATTTAAGGATTTCAGCTAGCTGACTATTAAATATTCTAAATTTTCAAGTAATTCAGCAAGCTGAATATGAATATTTTTGACTTTTTATGTAATTCAGCTAGATAAATTTCAATATTTTAATATTTTCATTCAATTCAGCTAGCTTATGATCGATAGTTTTTCATTTTTAATTAATTTAGCTAGCGAAATATGAATAATTTCGATATTTTATGTAATTCAGCTAGCTAAATATCAACAATTTCTTAGTGTTACGCAATTCAGCTTGCTTAATATGAATACTTTTTCATTTTAATTCAATTCAGCTAGCTGAATATGAAAAAAATTTTCATTTTGAGGTAATTTGGATAGCTGAGTATGTTAATTTTTGAATATTTAAGGAATTCAGCTACCTGACTATTAAAAATTATGAATTTAATGTAATTCAGCTTGCTGAATATGAATAATTTCGACATTTAGCCAGCAGAATATACATAAAAATTGTGTTTTAATATAATTCAGCTGGAGAAATATATATAATTTTGAATTTATATGTAATTCAGCAAACTAATTTTTAACATTTTTGAAGAAATTTGTTATTCAGCTAACGAAACAAACGAAACTACTCATCAAATTTTTACAATCCCGCTAGCTGAATATACATTTTTGAGAAATATTACAATTCAGCTAGCAATTCAGAAAATTTTTTGCAATCCCGCTAGCTGAATGAGTGAAATTTATTGTAATTCAGCTGGCTGAGTATACACATTTGTGAAAAATATTACAATTCAGCTAACAAAATTTTACAATTCAGCCAGCTGAATATGGTAATTTTGGCAAAATATTGCAATTCAGCTGCTGGGTATATTAAATTCGGCAAATTTTTGAAATTCCTCTAGCTGAATATGTAAAATTTTGCAAATAATAGTAATTCAGCTAGCTGAATAAACAAAATTTCGACAAATTTTGAAATTCAGCCAGGTAAAAATTTAATTTTTGGGGAAAATATAACAAATCAGTTAGCTGAAAACGACAATTTTCGAAAATTTCCCCCATTCAGCTAGCTGAATATATAAATTTTTCACAATTTTCGCTATTCAGCTACCTTAGTATAATACTTTTTGAAAATGTTTGCAATTCAGCTCCTTTTTTCCACTGTCCTCATAGCTTCTTCTAAGTTCTTTTGAGGTCACAGCACAGCCATCTACATTTTTAGCTCTAAATGTTATCCGCAGATTGTTTTGTTTTTTTTTTTTTCTTTTCCGACTTATGTTGCGGCTTCTTAATTTGATTCTCAGCAAATCCAATCGAACGTGCGAGTGAGTCTCGGTGTGTGTGTGTTCGCTTTTAAAATTTAATGTTAGCGATTTTCTTTAACACTACATTTTAAATTCCAATTTGCCCTACCTCGTCTTCCAGCTACTCCTCGCCCATCGCACCAATCATTAAATTTATTACTAGACGAAAAACAATCTTCGGCTCACACGCAACTCCGCATAGAAGCTGAGCTGCGACCTGGGAAAATTAAATGTAAAACGATAGTGGCGGATAATGTTAATACGCAAACATCAGCCAGCTACTACTATGAACTAGGTAGGTCGGTCGGTAGATAGGAAGGCAATGAATGCAATGCAACTGCTACTACCTTTACCCGTCACGATCTGCTGTGGTGGTCCAGCTGCAGACTGCAGCTAACTATCAAGTTAATGGCGGAGTGGTGTGGGGAGTTTGGTTGAAAACTTTTCTCTTCTTGATGGTTAACCTAAACGCCGTTTTAAATTTCAAATTGTGGGCCAAATTACAACTAACCTAAGATGAAGCAGAAAAGGGCCACAATGCACACGACGCAGTCCGTCCACATCTATGTAAGAAAAATAAGGCGGCAACTAAAGGGAGGCGGAGGTTTCCCCTTTTTGGGATAACTTACAATTACTAAATTGGTTTAAGAAGCAGCGCTAGCACCAAATATCTGGCATTCGCAGAACCCCATCTGTGTGCCTCAACTCAGGGGACATTTGTGTGTGTGCGTCTGTTTGTGCGCTTTCATGGCCCCATCGGTGGCCTTATTGTGGTGCATCGGTGTTGCATCGATAACTGCAAATGCAACCTTAGTAGTAGTACTAGTTGGGTATTGTATTGAGGATTTAACCTTCAGTCCCCTCGGCTCCCTATGTGAGTGCATAGGTGTGCCTGTCTGTGCTTGCAGATAATATGCGGCGTTTTATCTTTTGGCCTGTCTCCTCCTTCCAGGGAGGAGAATTTGTTCATACTTACTAGCTGTAATTTTCAGTGGAACATCATCATGCTATGTGGCATGGTAAATTACTACGAAACATCAGCATAAGTTATCAATTTTTAAAAGGTAATTTACTGGGTATATATAGCCTTAGACATGCCCCTCATCCTCGGCATCTAGGGTATCCATGATTTATGACAATAATACACCGGGAGAAATATGTAATTGGGAAAGGTTAAAAGGTAATAAGTTCAGTTATATGTCAGATTTCTAGCTGGATACCATTATTTGGAAAATTTTATAAAAAATAGTTTGCTGAATATCAACAATTTTGCATTTTTCTGCAATTCAGCTAGCTGAATAAAAACAATTTGGTATTTGTATGTAATTCAGCTAGCTGAATATGAAAAATTTTTGGTTTTAATGTAATTCAGCAAGCTGAATATGAAAAAAAGTTGCAATGTAATTCAGCTAGCTGAATATCAATAATTTTGATTTTTTATGCAATTCAGCAAGCTGAATATGAATATTTTTGCATTTTTGTTAAATTCAGCCAGCTGAATATTATTAATGTTGTATTTTTATGTAATTCAGCTAGCTGAATATCAATAATTTTGCATTTTATGCAATTCAGCTAGCTGAGTATGTAAATTTATTAATTTTTATGCAATTCAGCTAGGTGAATATAAATAATTTTGCATTTTTATGAAATTCAGCTAACTGAATAAGAAAAGTTTTGAATTTTTATACAATTCCGCTTGTTGAATATTAATAATTTTGAAATTTTATGCAATTCAGCCAGCTGAATATGACAATTGTTGGGTCTTTATGCAACTCCGCTGGCTGAATATGAATTTTTTTACATTTTTATACAATTCAGCTATCTGAATATGATTAATATTGTATTTTTGTGTAATTCAACTAGCTGAATATGAATAAATTTGGAAATGTATTTACATAATTTAGCTAACTTAATTTGAATAAATATACATTTTTATTCAATTCAGCCAGCTGAATATGAAATATGTTGAATTTTTCTGCAATTCAGCTAGCTGGATATCAGTAATTTAGCTTTTTTATAGAATTAAGCTACCTTATTTTTTATAAATATCAATTTTTATGCAATTCAGCCAACTGAATTACCAATTTGTGAATTTTTTGTTATTCAGCTGGATGAATATGAAATATTTTGCATTTTTATGTAATTCAGCTAGATGAATATGAAAAATTTTTTTATTGTAAATAATTCTGAGTAATAAAAATTGATATAAAACTATATTCAGCTAGCTGAATTAAGGATTTCGTCATATTTTTCTAATTTTAAGTAATAAAAATTGTAGGTAAACTATATTCAGCTAGCTGAATTAATGATTTTATTAGCTGAATTAAAGTTTAAGTCACACTTGTTAAATTTCGAATAATGAAACTTGATGTAAAACCTTATTCAGCTGGCTGAATTAAAGTTCTGTCATATTTTCCAAAGTTTAAGTAATGAAAATTGTTGGAAAACTAAATTCAGCTAGCTGAATTGATTCTTTTGTTAGCTGAATTAAAGTTTTTGTCACATTTGTTAAATTTCGTATAACAAAAATTTATATTAGACTATATTCAGCTAGCTGAATTGCTGATTTTGTGAGCTGAATTAGATTTTTTGTCATGTCTGTTAAACTTCGAGTAGTGAAAATTTATATAAAGCGGTATTTAGCTAGCTGAATTAACGTTTTTGCCATATTTTTCAAATTTTGAGTAATGAAAATTGTAGGAAACTATATTCAGCTTGCTGAATTGATGATTTTGTTAGCTGAATTAGGTTTTTTCTATTATTTTAAATTTCGAATAATGAAAATTGATATAAACCAATATTCAGCTAGCTGAATTGATAATTTTGTCAGCTGAATTAAAGTTTTAGTCAAATTTGTTAAATTTCGAATAATGAAAATTGATGTAAAACCTTATTCAGCTAGCTGAATTAAAGTTTTCGTCATATTTTTCAAGTTTTGAGTAATAATAATTGTAAGAAAATCCTATGCAGCTAGATCAATTGCTGATTTTGTTAGCTGAATTAAAGTTTTACTCAATGTTAAATTTCGAGTAATGAAAATTGACATAATACTATATTCAGCTAGCTGAATTGATGATTTTGTTAGCCGAATTGATTTTTTAGTCATATTTTGTAAATTTTGAGCAATGACAATTGTAGGAAAACTATACTCAGCTAGCTGAATTGATGATTTTGTTAGCTGAATTAAAGTTTTAGTCACACTTGTTAAATTTCGAATAATAAAAAATTTTTTGGTCTAATTTTTTTTCATTTCCTATTTTCTTTAAATTTTGAAAGGTTGAAATTTCTGTAATAGCCGCCTTTTATTTCTCTCTGTGTATGAAACGTATAAATTTACTTCACATACTAACTGTGAGAAGCATTGTAATTGGATACCTTAGCTATCTCTCTCTCCGTCACACACTCTTTATGTGTGTGCCCCAGTGTGTGTGTGATTGTGCTAAGGTAATCATTGAGTGAATTAACTTGGCGTTTGGCAAATAAATTCAATAACTGTCAGCTGATATCTATGGGAACGGGATTTTTTTTTTTTGTATTCTGCAAATTGTTGCATTTTTTAGCAGCAAAAAAAATAATAAAAAAATCAGGGCATTATTTTTAAGGAGAAAATAAGAAGGGAAAAATCAAAAGGGAATATTGATATAATTTTAATGGGATTTAATTTATTTTTTAATCCTTATGAGCATTAGGATCCCTTTGGAAGTCAAAATTCAAACTTACTCCTTACTGAGAGAAGAAAATCCATTTATTTTAGTCACCAAAAATATTTATTTAATTTAATTTTTCTAAGCCAATTGTCCCCTTTCTAAAGGAAAAAACCATTTAATACCATAATCATTATTTTTCATTTTCCAAAATCCTTTTAACATTTGACAGCAATTGTTGAGTAGAACATTTTTTTCTATTTTATTTTATATTCTTGAAATAATGAATTGCATTTGGTTAAGATCATTTATTTAGTTATGGTTTGGAACAGCTTTGAACGGAATTGAATTGGCACAAGCAAACACACAGAGAAAGAGAGAGAGAGAAAGTGCAAGAGAGTATGAGTGTGTTTGCTTGACCACCTACAAAAGTATCGGGCGAACCACCGCACGCGTACTCTCTCGCGAGAGTAAATATCACTATTCTCTCACACACATTCAACCGAACCAACTGAAAAACCATTGACACACACACAAAGACAAATGCGTGAGAACCGAATTTTTTACGCTCTGCCCGTGCCTGACCTACAAACAATGGTTGCCTGATGTGAAGGACAAAAGAACACAATGTGCGGTTGTGTGTGTGTGTCCATATTTATGCTTGATCAACTAAAGTGCGAAAAATCATTTTTCAGCATCAAATCACTTGATGCTCCCCACTCTCTCTCCCTCGCTCCATTACTCTCCCACATTCCCTTTTAATAGTTCCACTCTAAACATTAATATCCTTCCCTTTATTTCCCATCCCATCACTGCTGAAGTTGACTATAAAACTAATGATTCTTTGTTTGTTTGCTCGATGGAAAATTGGTTAAAAGGACATTTCATCGTTTGGTTTGGCTTCAGATTTCATTCTTTCTCTGATTGTTGTTGCAGTGGCATTTTAATGGAAATTTTGTTTTTTTTTTCTCCTTTCTCCTTTCTAAACGATGACAGAAAATTATATAAATGTTTTTCTTACGTCCACTTTTAACCCCATGGAAAATACCAAAAAATTCTGAGATTTTTCTTCTTCGGTAATTAAAATTGATTATTCTTTGTGATTTTCTACTTCTTTTGAAAGAGGAGGGAGGACAAGGACTTTTGATGTCCTTGCATTGTGATATGAAATTTTTTGTCAAAGGGGGAAAATTCAAATTTAAATGGAAGTCAAGGTAATGACCACTAATATGCAGAGCCATTATTCTGATTTCGGAATTGCAGATGGTTCTTCATTTTAATGGAGACATGTAGAGGGCATCCAGGCTGCCACAGGATAATATAATGCAGGGATAAATTATTTAAATAATGTTTTTTTTATTCACAGAAATTTTAAATTTTAATTTTTTTTTTTGCAATTTCTAAGAAATCCGCAACTTCCCAGATCACAGAGAATCATCACTTCCTGTTAATCCTTGTTTCAAGTTCCTTGCCCTGTCATCTGAGAATAGTAGCTAATCTGGAAACAAATTATCAGCCCTTTGAAGAAAACAATTTCTGACTCTGAGCAATAATTTCTATAGAAACAATTCTCAGGCCCTAAAGAAGCCTCATGTCCACGAGAACATTAGTGTCAGGATATTTTATGATGTATTTTTTCGATTTTTGCAAGCGTTTGTTCAAATATCCTTGTGTCGTACCTAGGCAATGGAGGACAAATGGACACTGAGAAATATTTTTTATAGAAAAATTTTCCGACCCTATGAAATCCTCACGACCTTTTGTATATACACTAAAAACTTTCAAAACTTCAGACCCTTGGCCCAGAATCCTCAATTTCTGAGGAAGTTTATTCTAAATATTTTAAAAAGGGTTTGTAGAAATTTTATCTAAAAAAAGTCTTCTTCAAGAAAAAATTTTTTGTTTGACCAGGATTTTTTTTATAAGAAAGGGATTCTTTTCTTTTTTTCATAGAAAAAATCTTCTTGAGATTTATTTTTTTTTTTTCAATAAAACCGACCTGTACCCTGGCATCAAAAGACCTTTGCAAACCATCAGAAAAAAATGTTAGACCTTGAAAGAAAATAATGTCCTTAGTCACTGGGGAACAATTTCTTTGAAAACATTTTCAGGCCCTAAAGTATCCTCTTACTTACTTAGCTGGCTCGTGAGAGAACTTTCGTTCCAAAGGCGAAGCTTAAAAAAGATTTCCAGGCGTGTCGGTCTTTTGCGAAGTTTTTCCCATTTAAAAGACCATTTCGGCAATGTTGTCTTCGACATGATCTTTCCATCGTATTCTTGGCCTTCCTCTTCTGCGTGAACCATTAGCTGGTTCGCTTTGATATGCCTTTTGAGCTGGGGCTTTCTCATTCATTCGCACAACATGACCTAGCCAACGCAGTCGCTGCAGCTCAATACGACTGACTATGTCGATGTCTGCGTATAAATTGTAGAGCTCGTGGTTCATTCAACGCCGATATTCACCATCGACGCAGATCAGCCCTATGATCTTACGGAAAATTTTTCTCTCAAGCACTCCTGCCTCATCTCCTTGCGCAAGTACCCATGCTTCAGATCCATATAACAGCACGGGTAGTATCAGCGTCTTGTAAAGTGTGAGTTTGGTCTGGCGGGAGATTGCCTTGTTTCTAAACTGCTTTCTTAGACCAAAGTAGCATCTATTGGTCATCACAATCGTTCTTCGATATTCAAAACTGATATCATTCGTTTTATTTGTGGCAGTACCGAGGTATATAAAATCGTTCGCTACCTCGAAGCTGTAGTTTTCAAGCTCCACAGTTGGTCCGAATCTACTGGACGTCTTGCGCGTTGATACCATTAGTTTGGTCTTCTCGACACTTACTGCCAGACCCACTTTGGCAAACTCCTTCTCAATTTGTTCAAAGGTGGCTGTTCGACCGCTCTCAATGTTCGACCCTTTATATCGATTTCATCGGCGTAGGCGAGTCACATGTGTTGTTTGGTGTACAGGGTGCCATTTCTGTTCACCTTATCCGTCTCGTATGACCTTTTCCAATAGGATGTTAAAAAGATCACACGACAAACTGTCTGAATCCTCGTTAATTATTGAGGCGCTCCGATAGGTCCTTTCGGACTTTAAGTGCTAACCTTGTGCCACTTAAAGTTATCCTGCACAGCCGAATTAATTTTGCAGGAATACCATACGCAGACATGGCTATTTACACCTCTGAACGGAGAGGGCTGTCGAATGCGGCTTTATAGTCGACGAATAGGTGGAATGTATCGATGTGTTTTTCGTGGGTCTTTTCCATGGTTTGGCGCAGAGTGAAAATATGGTCAATGGTGGATTTGCCTGGTCTGAATCAGCATTGCTATGGTCCAATAATGCCATTGTCCATTGACTTCAGTAGTTCACACAGTACGCTGGATAGCACTTTATATGCGATGGGAAGGAGACTTATTCCTCCATAGTTGCCATATATCGTCTTGTCTCCTTTTTGATGCACGGGACACAGGATGCTTAGGTTCCAATCATTGGGTATGCATTCCTCTAGCCAAATTGTACAAATGAGTTGGAGTATGCTTCTGACCACCGGTCTTGAATAGTTCGACTGGTAATCCATCTGCTGCTTTATTATTCTTGAGCCGATTAATTGCTATTCTGACCTCATATTGACTAGGTGGTATACATACGTCATCTCTTATTGGTTCTGGGGTATCTTCATCACCGTCACTATTTAATACCAGAAGCTTTTCAAAATGCTCCTTCCAGATCCTCATCACGCTATCTGTATATGTCACCAGGTTTCCTTCTTCATCTCTGCAGGAGGATGTGCCTGCACCAAAACCTTTGGTTTGGTGTTTTACCCGTTGGTAGAATTTTCGGACTTAATTCTGACTCCTGTACATCTCGATTTGCTTTCGCTCACGTTTTTCTTGTTCTTTCTTCGATTCTCCTCTCTCCTTTTCTCCCGATAATTCTTTATCACATTACGTGTTGCTACTGTCTGCCCTATACGCTGCGTTTTTTCACATCAGTAGAATTACGACACTCCTGATCGTCCCGGGGGTTTCATGATGGTGGTCTTTGGTACCCAAGTGTTGCTTTTGCTGTTGTTTGTAGGGAGTGGGCAATTCTTTGCAATTGTGCTTCCATATTATTATCGGGACAAGGAGTGCTTTCGTCAAGCAGGTGAGGAAGTTTAGCGGAGTAGGCTTCTGCTACCTGTTGGGTTTGCAGGTTTTCGACGTTGATCACTCCTTTGCTGCTACATTAAGACAAAGGCGAACCTTGGCTGATACAAGGTAGTGGTCCGAATCGTGCAAATAGAAGGATATATAGGGATTATGGTGCACCATTTACCTAAAATCGGACGAAAATATGTGTGGGACCTATATCTAAATCTGAACCGATTTTCTCGAAATTTAACACACATCTTTCTAGACTTAATCCAGTACGCTACGCTAAATTTCGTGCAAATCGAATGAATATTTACCTAAAATCAGACGAAAATATATATGGGAGCTATATCTAAATCTACACCGATCTTCCTAAAAACCTAACACACATCATTCTAGACTTATTTCAGTACGCTATGCCAAATTTCGTGCAAATCGAAGGATATATAGGGACTTTGGTGCACTATTTACCTAAAATCGGACGAAAATATATATGGGAGCTATATATAAATCTGAACCGATTTTAAGGAAATTTAACACACGTCGTTATATGCTTAATTCAGTATGCTGTGCCAAATTTCGTGCAAATCGAAAGATATATAGGGACTTTGGTGCACCATTTACATTAAATCGGACGGATATATATATATATATATATGGGAGCTATATCTAAAACTGAACCGATTTCCACGAAATCGTTTTAGACTTAATTCAGTACGCTGTGCCAAAATTCGTGCAAATCGAAGGATATATAGGGACGTTGGTGCATCATTTACATAAAATCGAACGAACATATATATGGGAGCTATATCGAAATCTCGACCGATTTTCCTGAAACTCACCACTCATCATTCTAGACTCAATTCAGTACTCTATGCCAAATTTCGTGCAAATCGAAGCATATATAGAAACTGTGGTACACCATTTACCTAAAATCGGACGAAAATATATATGGGAGCTATATTCAAATCTGTACCGATTTTCAGGAAACTTGACACACATCATTCTAGACCTAATTCATTACGATTAACCAAATTTCGTGCAAATCGAAAGATATATAGGGACCGTTTACATTAAATCGGACGAAAATATATATGGGAGCTATATTTAAATCTGAACCGATTTTTCCCAATTTCAATAGGGTTCGTCCTTGGGTCAAATAAGTTACCTATGCCAAATTTTGTGACCAAATTAAGTATTTTATAGCCGATTTCCAATTGCTTTTACTCTCCTCCCCCGTACGTGAGACTCCCTGGCCTGTTATTTTTTAACACTTCAATCACCAATTAATTATTTGAATACTGATCTGGGAAAGAAAAATCTGCGCATTCAAAATTCAAGCAGTGATGTTCACACACAGCCAATTTAGCATAGATGACATTTTGTCACGCCGTTGATGCTCATAGGCGATAGATGTCATGGTTATTGATTGAAGTGCCTGCTGATGCTGTTTATTTTTCAATTATGAATTAGCATGAGAGGAACCACACATCACCCAACCTCATCGCCTCTCCCACTTTTCCCTCCAGCCTTTCTCTGGCGTGGAATTTGTCACGTGACATACATTTAAACGGTAAATTAATTTAATGTGTGATGCGTAGCAGCAGCAGCAACATCGTGGCAATGGTATGAAAATATTTTCATTGGAGAATATTTGCAACTATCGATGTGAATACATACGTGCATAGGTAAGTATGTATGTGTATAAATGCGTAAGTATGTATGTACCCTGTTCTTTAACGACATATCTATGCAAATTGATAATATCAACAATTTAGTAATGTAAAGTAATGGAGAGAGGGAAAAAATCAACAACAACCACCATCACTGAAGCCTCCATGCGGCACGAAGTCGGGGGGGAGACAGAGGTCCAATACTTTTAACAAACAATTGAAATTTACAACAATTTTGCGGCGGTCGTTTGTCGTTCGCATTGATGCAATAAAAACAATTAAACGCTGTGAATGTGTCCGTCCATCCATTCATTCGTACGATGACAGAACAAAATATTCCGCATTCCAATGTTTGGTGTGATGAAAAGGCAACAAAAACAACAACAACATCGACAACAACAACAACAATGACAACATTCTTTTACTTGCACTTAAGAAGAGAAGAAGAAATCGCGCTTAGTCAGCACCCAACAAAAAAATGACAGTTGAAAATTGTCATTAACATGACATGGTAAAGGCGCTGGGTGAAGAGACACCAACAAGACAGGCAGATAGACAGACATACAGACGGATCGACAGCTTTTCAGGCGGCTCAACACTCAACCATTTGATTTTCAGTTTCAACACAAATCGCCGTTTTATTTATTTATTTAGCATGCATATTGGGCAAGACAATAGCTCATTAACGAAATCATTAAAAAGTAATTATCCTATGGTTGGCATATAGGTTCGGGTAGTGGGGAAGGGGGGAGATGGATAGTGTTACATCATACGAAGTGTGAGCGGCTCTATCAACCGCCAAAGCAAAATCTCAATATGTGTAGGTATTTTGTGAGGCGTTAGATTTTTTTTGCAATTACAAGATTGAAATGTCCGGCCAGGCCTCTTGTGAGATACCTCAACTAAGTTCTGATGAAGTGATAAATTTGCTTCGTGCAAGGTGTATTAATTTTGTATTTGAAAACAATTGTGGTTGTAATTAAATTTTAAAATAATTAGCAGGCGCCAGCTATTAAGCGTTTGTGATAATATAATAATTATTTTAAACAATCGATAAGGTTCGATCTACGCCATGTGGACTTCTTGAAAAAAAAATTATTTAAAAAAATCTACGCCTTGTGGGCTTCTTGAAAAAAAAATCAAAAAATCTACGTATTGTGGGTTACTTAAAATATTATTTAAAAAATCAAAAAAGACAAAACCCTTAAAAAAATCATACTACTTCGCAACGTATTGAAACACTGTATCTTCAGATGAAAAATTCGCAAAGGACCACGAAAATACCTATAAAATTGCTGGACCTTTAAATGGGAAGCTATTGCCAAAAATCTACCGATATATATAATTTTAAGGTAGGAAGATTTACCACCAAAAGAGAACCACGAAATATAAAAATTTTTAGATACATAGGTGTAAATACCATAAGTAAAATACCTGAGACAGATAACAATTCCTGAGGTTATGAGGAAGGATTTTCAACCGAAATTCTCAGACCCCAAGGATGACTTTTTTCTATAAAACAAACCTCAGATCCATGGAAAAGTTGTTTAATAGGTCTAAAGGAAAACTGTATACCATACATATGAAATCCTTCGGTCTTAAAAACTATTCCTCAGACATTTAAAGGGGAATCGATTTTTTAAAAAATATTTCTCAAGGCCCACAATAAAGCGGTATATAAGGCTTCAATAAGGCGTAGATTTTTAAAATAATTTTTGTCAAGAGGCCCACAAGGCGTAGATTTTTAAAACAATTTTTTTCAAGAGGCCCGCAAGGCGTAGATTTTTAAAATAAATTTTTTCAAGAGGCCCGCAAGGCGTAGATTTTTAAAATAAATTTTTTCAAGAGATTCAAGAGATCCATGGTTCCTTTTGAGAATATGCATAGAATCACTTTCTGAGTCGATTTATGCATGTCCGTCCGACCGTTCGTCTGTCCATGTTAAATTGTAAACAAAGTACAGGCATTTATGATCCGTACAGTACAGGCATTTATGATTCGATTTGCACGAAATTTGGCACAGCGTAATGAATTAGGTATAGAATGATACGTGCTAAGTTTCGTGAAAATCGGTGCAGATTTAGATATAGCTCACATATATAAATGGGGCATCAAAGTCCCGAAATATCTTTCGATTTGCACGAAATGTGGTACAGCGTACTGAATTAAGTCTAGAGTAATGTGTGCTAAGATTCGTGAAAATCGGTTCCGATTTAGATATAGCTCCCATATATATTTTTGACCGATTTTTAAGTAAATTGTACAGCAAAATCCGTGAAAATCACTCGAATTGTACGCATTTTCGCATAGTGTACTGAATTATGTCTAGAATGATGTGTGTTATGTTTCGTGAAAATCGGTACCGATTTAGATATAGCTCCCATATAGTTTCGTCCGATTCAAGGTAAATGGTAGACCAAAGTCCGAATATATTTTTCGATTTGCACGAAATTTGGCACAGCGTAATGAATTAGGTATAGAATGATGTGTGTTAAGTTTCCTGAAAATCGGTTCAGATTTAGATATAGCTCCCATATATATTTTCGTCCGATTTAAGGTAAATTTTTTACCAAAGTCCCTATATATCTGTCGATTTGCACGAAATTTGGCACAGCGTAATGAATTAAGTCTAGAGTGATGTGTGCTAAGTTTCGTGGAAATCGGTTAAAATTTAGATATAGCTCCCATATATATATTCATCCGATTTAAGGTAAATGGTGCACCAAAGACCCTATATATATTTCGATTTGCAAGAAATTTGGCACAGCGTATTGCGTTAAGCCTAGAATAATGTGTGCTAAGTTTCAAAGAAATCGGTTTAGATTTAGATATAGCTCGCATATATATTTTCGACCGATTTAATGTAAATGGTGCACCAAAGTCATTATATCTTTAAATTTGCACGAAATTTGGCACAGCGTACGGAAATAAGCCTAGAGTGATGCGTGCTAAGTTTCATGAAAATCTGTTCAGATTTAGATATAGCTCTCATATATATTTTCGTCAGATTTAAGGTAAATGGTGTACCAAAGTCCCTATATATCTTTCGATGTGCACAAAATTTGGCATAACGTACTGAATTGAGTCTAATGTGATGTCTGCCAAGTTTCGTGAAAATCGGTGCAGAGTTAGATATAGCTCCCATATATATTTGCGTCCGATTTAAGATAAATAAAGTACCAAAGTCCCTTAATATCTTTCGGTTTGCACGAAATTAGGCACAGCGTAATGCATTATGTCGAAAATGATGTGTGTTAAGTTTCGTCAAAATCGGTTTAGATTTTGAAAATTAAAATTAAATATTTAAAGAAACCTACGCCACAAGGCGTAGGTTTCTTTAAATATTTTTTTCATGAAGCCCATAAAGCGTCGATTTTTTTTAAATATTTTTTTTTCAAGATTTTTCTTGCCCTCTCATCAGTTTGATTATGATCGATATTTCCAAATTGATTTATTACCTCATCTTCATTAAATAAAACCCCACAGCAATTTATCAATTAATTTAAAAGAGATTGAGATTAGAAAAATTTCTCCCATGTAAAGCTTCAAAGCCTTGTTGGCGATGATCAACACCGCACCAGGCATTCCGCGATACATTTACATTGATTGACAATCTTTGATTTCCTTGAAATTAAAATGAAATCATGGAGTCGAGTTTCTGCTGGTTTCAGTTTTTTTATTGAAGACTAGTTTTTTGTTCTGCCACAACAAGCAGCTGACACAAATTGTTATCGAGAATCTCTACGGCACAATCATTTAGCAATGACAATTATGGAAGCATTCGGCGGCATGCTGCCATGTTCCACCATTACAAAAAAAGTTCGAATGTGGAGAAAAAAATTAAATGTAAATTTATACAATATGCGGACATTGTGGTTGTTGGCTGGATGGTTGTTTGTCAGTATGATATCGGCCAGTCAGTCAGCCAGCCAGCCAGTGTAGTGTAAATAAATAATTGATGACACCATTTCACAATGAGAAACAACAAAAAGCCAACAACAACAAAAATCGGCGAACATAAATTTGCAATGAAAATTTTCGAACTTGTAAAACGCCACCAAAAAAAAGATCCGCTGCTCACATTCGATGGATGGCAAATAGCTCATATCCTACAAATGTGCATACATGCAGCACACACACACACACACATGGCAATCTGGAGCACACCGGCCATTTGGCTTTTGTAGATGACAGATGGTTAACAATTTATGACATTTGCAATGATTACAATTTCAAACAAAAAAATACAACAACAACAAAAGAAAATATTTTCTTAAGCAGTTCGGCAAAAACGATACAAATCTTGAATAGTTATTTATTTATTTTTTTTTTTTTTTTTGCTGCATTCTCCCATCATCAATTGAGGCAACCCCCAGTTGAGAGATGGTGGAATGCCAATTACATGCCGATGCAAAAAGCGGTTAATAGGTAATCGGATTGGACTTTGATGAATGAATGAATTGATAGGCAGAGAGATAAGAATTTGTATAGAGGATCAAAAGAGATCTGAGAGGGGTGTTTTTTTATAATTTTTTAGGGTCTACAATTGGATATTTTGGCGTGGATTTTTTAAACGAATTTTTATAGAGGACCATCATAGGCTTAGGCGTGGATTTTTTAAACGAATTTTTATAGAGGACCATCATAGGCTTAGGCGTGGATTTTTTAAACGAATTTTTATAGAGGACCATCAAGCCAATTGGCGTGGATTTTTTAAAGAATTTTTATAGAGGACCATAAGGTCAATAGGCGTGGATTTTTTAAAGAATTTTTATAGAGGACTATAAGGCCAATAGGAGTGGATTTTTTAAAGAATTTTTATAGAGGACCATAAGGCCAATAGGCGTGGATTTTTTAAAGAATTTTTATAGAGGACCATAAGGCCAATAGGCGTGGATTTTTTAAAGAATTTTTATAGAGGACCATAAGGCCAATAGGCGTGGATTTTTTAAAGAATTTTTATTGAGGACCACAAGAGCCTTAGACGTGGATTTTTTAAATAATTTTTTATTGAGGACCTCAAGAGACTTAGGCGTGGATTTTTTAAGAATTTTTATAGAGGACCTCAAGAGACTTAGGCGTGGATTTTTTAAGAATTTTTATAGAGGACCACAAGAGACTTAGGCGTGGATTTTTTAAAGAATTTTTATAGAGGACCATAAGGCCAATAGGCATGGATTTTTTAAAGAATTTTTATAGAGGACCACAAGAGCCTTAGGCGTGAATTTTTTAAAGAATTTTTATTGAGGACCACAAGAGCCTTAGGCGTGGATTTTTTAAAGAATTTTTATAGAGGACCACAAGAGCCTTAGGCGTGGATATTTTAAAGAATTTTTATAGAGGACCACAAGAGCCTTAGGCGTGGATTTTTTAAAGAATTTTTATAGAGGACCATAAGGCCAATAGGCGTGGATTTTTTAAAGAATTTTATAGAGGACCATAAGGCCAATAGGCGTGGATTTTTTAAAGAATTTTTATAAAGGACCATAAGGCCAATAGGCGTGGATTTTTTAAAGAATTTTTATAGAGGACCATAAGGCCAATAGGCGTGGATTTTTTAAAGAATTTTTATAGAGGACCATAAGGCCAATAGGCGTGGATTTTTTAAAGAATTTTTATAGAGGACCATAAGGCCAATAGGCGTGGATTTTTTAAAGAATTTTTATAGAGGACCACAAGAGCCTTGGGCGAATTGAATTTTTATTGAGGACCAAACGGCCAATAGGTGTGGATTTTTTTTAAGAATTTATATAGATTACCAAAAGGACATTTAAGATGATTTTTATAGAGGACCATGAATCCCTTATACACTTCTTTAGGATTTTTTTTTTCACGTCGAAAGTTTTTCTGCCGTAAAACGAAATCTGACAAAATGCCAACATTTATTAAAATATTATATTTTTAACCATAAAAATTCATTAAATTATTAAAAGAAACAAAACAAATCATGACAGTCATTTAAGGAAGAACAAAGACAGAATTTTATGATTTCGATTTTTTTTTTTTTTTTTTTTTTTTTGATGATGACTACAGCAGTAATTTGTTGTAGTCTTGGGTCGTTTTTACGATAATTACTAAAACACAAAAACAAACCACAAGAACAACAACAACAAAAATATGTGAGCCTTTTGGGCAATTAATGTCACAATTTGTCAAAACAGAATGACAAAATAAATTAAGATTTACTGTCAAAAAATTACAATCGGGAGGGAAACCCCTTTCTCATCAGTCTTCTTCTTTTGAATTAAGAAAATATTTTTTGGTTGGCTAAGAAAAAAAATGTCATATGGGACTAGAGTTTTTTTTTTAAAAAAAAAACACAATTTTCAAGTCGCCCATAAGTCGTAGATTTCCTAAATAATTCTTTCCAGAAGTCCTTACGACGTAGATTTTTTAAAAATTTTTTTAGGAAGTCCGTTTTTCATGAAGCCCATATGGCGTAGATTTTTTAAATATTTGTCTTCAGTCAGGGGACCCATAGGGCATTAATTTTATAAATAATTTTTTGGATTTGCCCATTTTTCTATCATAGTCATAGAAAAATGCTTAAATAATCACGCCTTAAGGGTTCTGCATATCCTTAGATAAAATCTTAAAAATCCACGCATTACGGGCTAAGCATAACCGTAGAAAAATTCCCGCCTAGACAAATTTCTTAAAAAAACACGCACTAGGACCTCAATATAGTCTCAGAAAAAATCATTATAAAAATCACGTCTTAGAGGCTTAGCAAAGCCTTAAAAAATGTATAAAAAATCCACGCCGTAGAAGCTCAGCATAGCTTCACAAAAAATCTATAAAAACCAACGATTTAGAACCTCAGAAAATTCCTTAAAAATCTTGATTTAGAGTCTCAGCTATGCCTTAGCAAAGAGCCTTAAAAATTAACGACTTAGAGAGTCAGTATAGCCTCTCAAACAACCCTTAAAAACCACAACTCAAAGGCTCAGCATATCAACATTAAAACTTCCTGAAAAATCCACCCCTTAGATACCCAGCATTGCCTTGACAAATACTTAAAAATAAGACCCTCTTTAAAAAACTTGACTCTCAACCTATCTTCACAACAATGTCTTAAAAATCCAGGCCTTAGAAGCTCAGAATAGCATCACAAAAATTCCGTAACAACCCGGCCTTAGATGCTTAAAAATCGGCGTCTTACAGCCTTTGAAAAAATCCTTTAAATCGGACGACGTAGGGCCTCGAAAAATTCCTTCAATTTCTCGACTTAGAGCATCAGCGTAGCCTCAGAAAAATTTCCTAAAATCCAGGCCTTAGAAGCTTCACAAAAATCTGCACATAATGGGCTCAGCAAACTTCCTTAAAATTCGGGTCTAAAGAGTACAGTAAAACCCCGTTAAAACCACCAATGAGGACCTTAGGAGGCTCAGCATAACTTTCGTAGAACTCTTTAAAAATCCACGCCTTAAGGGCTCTGCACAGTCTTAAGAAACAATTGGTTATCAACGCCAAAAAGGGCTCTGCATGACCTCAAAAATAATTCTTTAAAAATCTACTTCTTAAAATTTCATCATAGTCTTCCGAATATTGGGATAATTCTTTCTCGTATTGGCCTTAGAAAAAATTCCTTAAAAATGTCATGCCTGAAGGCTAATTGAGGACCAATAAATATGTATATAAAAGATGACGGTTTAGGGAGCCTACATAGCAGAGCTGAGTGAGCAGTGATTTGAAATGGATGAACTAAGGGGCTAGTAGACGATCTGAAAGTTCATACGAGCCAGCTGTTGTCGACATAGCGTAGCTGATAGGCTACGGAGTCTATATAGAGACGTTGAGAGGGTAGTGCACCTATAAAATAGAGCTGAAAAGTCTATGAAATCTTTGAAAATCCATGCCCTGGCCTTCGAGAAATTTATCTACGCCCTGGCGTTAGGAAAATAACTGAAATCCTCAGCATTACCTTAGAATGAGTCCTAAAATGACTGCACTCCTCAGCATTGTCATAGAAAGTGTTCATTAAAAAATCGATGCTTTAAAAGCCACGTGCTGAAGGGCTTAGCTGACTTGAATGTGTTCGGAGTAGTCTTTAGAAGAGCAGAAGGCCTCAGTGGAGCCTAGAGACGAGCTGAAGCCATCAGAGAGGTCTAGTAACGAGCCTAAGGCATCAGTGAAATCTATAGGTGAGCTGAAGGTCTCAGCGGAGCCTATAGACGAGCTGAAAGCCACATTGAAGCCACTTTTTTTTTAGACGAAACTCAGTAGAGTCTATTTCTATAGACTGAAGGTCTCACTGAGCTGCAATGGAGTGGAATGGAGACGACCTGAAGGCCTCCGTGAAATATGTTCGCCTCATTAGGGGCCTTGATTTTTTAAATAATTTTTTTTCAAGAAGTCTTGAAGGCGTGGATTTTTTAAATAATTTTTTTCCATACAATTTTCTTTTTAACTTTAAAACTTTTTTATCCTTCAAATTGTTTTCCTATTACGAAGCCCTCTAACATCATCATCCCCCCTTATTTGCGGCACTTTCAGCAAATCGCAATCACTGTCAATCACTACAATAAACCGCATTGTCAAACATTTCTAATATTACTGAATGTCAGGCAAGTCAAGCTGCCAGGCAGCCAGCAACCAGCCACCATCCAAGTCAATAGCTTTAGCAGCAGCTTCCTCGAACACAATGGTGACAAGCACTGTCACAATAACTGGCTAACATTGCGTCAAAAAAGCATTGCAAACAAAAAACTATGAATAAGAAAAACATATCAAATTATGGCAGATGAATTGAAAACGAGGCGCCTCAATTTCTAGCCTTTCTTTTCTGTTGCCTTCCTATGCAGCTCCTCAGGCCATGTCATGTTAACAATGGTTGTGGTGGGATGGCTTGGAGTACCACTTAAACCCGGGCCAAACAATAGAGCCAGCAACATAAATTGTTAACAGCGAACACGAAGCTGAAGAGAAGGAAAACAAATTGCAACGACAAAACCAAATATTGCGGTAGCTTTAGAAAGGGCCAACAACGCACAAGCCGACCCGACAGTCATCCCGCCATTTGGTCAACCAGCCAGCTAACTAAACTGCTGGCCACAATGCCAGTTAGCCAGTTGGTCACATCACTTATCGCGACCATAAAGTGAATGTATGAATGACGATGACATTTTCCCGGTAACATTTCCACGACTTCTCTTCATATCTCTGATTTCTATTTCGTCTTCTTCTTGGACTTCTTTTCCTACCTTTCATCTTTCATGACAAACTAACTGCCCGACTTATGAACTAACGGTGGTTTCCTTGTCATTTTTCCTCCATGTCAACTGCTGGGAAAGTAAAAAAAAAACGCCGAACTTACGTTTAGCATGAAATTGGCCTTTCCGCCACATGCGGCATACTAGCCGCAATGGAAAACTATGCCACACACACAAGCCATCAACCTTCATCATAAATACAAAGAAAAAAAACATGAATTTCCATATTCACGATAATCGCTGACAAAAGTCAATACAAGTGACAGCGAGTTATAGTTTAAAAGGAAAAAACACGGTTGGTGGTACTGAGAGATGGGAAAAAAGATACAAAATAAAAAAATTGTCATTCAAAACAGGAGGAAAAAAGTACATCGAGAGCCAAAAAACAAATGTCAAAAAACAAGGAAAGCTACAAAGGAAATTGGCAACAGAGTATCCTGATAGCCAAGTCTAGGAGAAATGAGTGGTATGGGATGTAAACATGGCAATTGTTTTAAAATTGGTATTCTATAGAAGATAAATTTAAAAAAAATATTTAAAAATCTACGCCCCCTGGCCTTCTTGAAAAAAAAATTATTAAAAAAATCTACGTCTTATGGAGCAGTATAGTCGGACGGGGCCGACCATATGATATCCTACACAACTACCACGAAAATCAAACTTTCTGCGATTTTACAGATTTTACTGATGCCTTAAGCTCGTCTCTAGACCTCACTGATGGCTTCAGCTCGTCTCTAGCCTCCATTGAGGCCTTCAGCTCTTCTAAAGACTCCTTCGAACACCTTCAAGTCAGCTAAGCCCTTCAGAACGAGGCTTTTAGATTTTTTAATGAACACTTTCTATGACGATGCTGAGTCTATAGACTTCACTGACTCCATTGCAGCTCGTCTATAGAAGTATACTTCACTGAGACCTTCAGTCTATAGAACTAGACTCTACTGAGTTTCGTCTAAAAAAGTGGCTTCAATGTGGCCTTCAGCTCATCTATAGGCTCCGCCGAGACCTTCAGTTCACCTATAGATTTCACTGATGCCTTAAGCTCGTCTCTAGGCTCCACTGAGGCCTTCAGCTCTTCTAAAGACTCCTCCTCCTTTTTACCGATTATAGATCAACAACTCCGCTTTCTAACCCTGGCATATTTTCCAACTTTTTGTGAATTTTTACGTCATAGAATAAAAAATTGGTCACTTTAGGTTTCGGTTGATTTGACCCTCGGAATATTGACCGATCATCATCTAAACAGCCGCCTCTAGAGCGACTAGAAAATCAGACAAAATTAAAGTTTTCGATTTATTGCACCCCCTGAATGAAATCTCAACTTCACCGAAAACTATAGCCGTCGTCCTTGACCATAATCGGAATTTCATGTACAACTTCAAAGCGATCAGAGCGACATTTCCATCCTCTAATGGAGTAATAGTAATACTATGCACATATTCACCTAATTGATACCATATAATTGGTATCAATTTGAAGGTCAACAATTCCTCTTGGATATACTATCAACTTCTCGGGTATATGTCCTTCCGGAGCAACTATATACGCCCCAGAATAAAAATTTTGTAATTTTTCACACAAAAGCCAGGGTCTATTTAACCAGCTAAATATTGACCGATCTTTATCAAAACAAGGCATGCTTATTCTTTGGTCCGATCCCCTTCTCCTCTGGAGCGACCAGAAAAACTGACAAAAATTATGTATTTGATTCATTTCATCCCCATCAAATACAATAGCGGTCTTCGTTGGCCAGAACCCACCCTACATGCAAAATTTCGTGAAGATTGGTCCATAACTGTGGCCTGTATCGTGTTTACAAAATATAATGGACAGACGGACGGACACACATGTCTAGATCGACTCAGCTAGTCGAGATATGACGATCGGTATACTTAAAGGTGGGTCTAGTACTAATATTTCGCGGCGTTACAAACTCTTGGGGCTGCACAAAGCTATAATCCCCTGACAACATAGAGCGACCAGAAAAACTGACAAAAATTAAGTTTTTAGGTTATTTCATCCTCTAAATATTAACCGTTCTTTTCCAAATACAATAGGGGTCTTCATTGGCCAGAACCCATCCTGCATGCAAATGCGTGTTTACAAATTATAATGGACAGACGGAGGGACGGACAAACATGTCTAGATCGACTCAGCTAGTCGAGATATGACGATCGGTATACTTAATGGTGGGTCTAGGACCAACTTTCGCGGCATAACAAACTTTTGGTGCTGGCAACATAGTTGTGTAGGCTATAAAAATCTACGCCTTTTGGGCTTCATGAAAAAAAAATATTTTAATAATCTACGCCTAAAAAATGGTTGCCTAAAAGTATGCACAAAAAATATGACAAGAAATGTTACAAAATGAAAAAAATATTTAAAAAAACTACGCCTTGTAAGCATCCGAAAAAAATATTTTAAAAATCTACGTATAAAATTATTGCCTAAAAGTATGCACAAAAAATATGACTAACAAACTGTGGCGAATTATAGGCGCCACCCTGTGATCGATAGCAAAGGTATTTTAATTGGATTTGAATCGAATGCCGATAAATCTCCTACTGTCGTAGATTCGGTTAATCTACGCATTATTGGCTAGTTGAAAAAAATATTTAAAAAATCTACACCTTATGGGCTTCAGGAAAGAATTATTTAAAAAATCTACGCCTTATGGGTTACTTGAAAAATTATTTTAAAAATCTACGTCTAAAAATTATTGCCTAAAAGTATGCACAAAAAAATATGACGAGAAATGTTTCAAAATATTCATGTTTGTAGCATAGACACGAACCCTCAGTGGCGACTTGTAAGCGCCACCCAGTGACCGATAGCAAAGGTATTTTGATGGGATTTGAATTTAATGCCAATATATCTCCTACTGTCATGGATTCAGTTATTCCTTATGGATGCCTTCAAAAAAATTATTTATAAAATTCTACGCCTCTGAGGTTGCTAGAAAATATTTTGTTTATTTTTTTGTTTTCATTTCTTTTGACTTCCACGAAAGTCTCATATTTATTAAATTCTATCAAATTCGAGACAGACATTCGAATAAGCTGTCCAATTTCAATACAACATTGACACAAGATCATATTTCCAGTTTTTTTTTAATTTTCTGATAAATTTCAAGCTCCCAGACTAAAAGCTCGCGAAAAAAATACATTGCATACGGTTTAATGTAAATAAAACGCTTACAACTGTATGCCATATTTTTCCTAGACATTTTATTTAACCGCTGAGGCTGCCACTGCTGCAGCAGCTTCGTGATATTGAGATGGTCATGACGACTATGCTGGACTGACCACCACTCAATGGTGCTAGTTTTTTTAGTTATTCCTTGACACTGCGCTGTCGTGTCTGTTTTTTTCGAGAAATTGAATACAAATCGAAAATTTAATACAGCTGGTTGGATGTTTGGTCTGATGGCTTGGTTGGCTGTTTGTCTGTGACCGGATGAATGTCTGAATGTTAGTTAGTCGTGGTGAATAGAGTAGGAAAAAAAATGTAAATATACAAAAAAAAATTGAAAATGTCACTGTTCAATGTTTGTTAATGAAATTGATATGTTATGGTTAGGGTTAGACGGCTGGTTGGCTTGGATGATGTGGACTTCGTGGTTAGGTGGCTGGTCGGCTGACTGGCTAGCTGTTAGATTGTTTGGTTAATCCACAATCAAACAAAAACCCAACCGGCAACTATTTACCCAGAGAATGGATACAAAGAAAAGCAATGGCTTTTTTCAATGACATTTATGACAGCTAGCGGATATTAAAAATAATGGATAGGATAGAGAATATAACAGAAAAGGAAAATTGATGTTGGTTGAACAAATTTTCAAGTTTCCTCCATTCTAAGTATATCTCCCAAATAAATATGCAAATTTTGGTATTGTCTTAAAAAATTAGCGATAATTTTTTCCTAGCCTCCTGGGTAGAAAACAAGAATTTTCCTGCCATAGATTTTAATCAAATAAGTCATTAAATATTTTTTCTTGTTGTTTTTTGTCAAATATTTATTTTTTTTTTCATTTCATATTGTCCTTGTAATAAATTTGAATTTTTTTCTTCTCGATGTCCATAAATTTCCTTTTTCTGCCTCAACTCCCACAAGACATTGCCTTGTCAAAATCTTTTATTTTGGCTTATGACAAATGAGTTTTGTGTAACGTCTGTTCGTCCGTTTGTTTGTTGTTTGCTTTATGGCACCGCACCACCACCACCACAGCTAGAACAGCAAAAAGGTAGGCAAAAAAGTGAACGTTTTTCCACCTGCCAATAAATCACGACGAAGAAAAAACCACAAAGTTTTCTATTTGCAGAACCAAAAAAAAGAAAAAAACACAGAACATACAAATAAAAATTTGTAATGCTATGCAGATGTAGGTGGGAGTTTTGGGGGAGGGGGAGATACAAGAAGCCAAATATTTTTTGTTGAAAATCAAAAATTAGGTTTTGTGAATCGTGTTTTTTGTATGGCGGGGTACTGACAATTAATCAAAGGCGTCAGTTCTGTTTCTATTTTTAAATATTTATTTTACATGAAGCCAATAAGGCGTAGATTTTTTAATATTTTTTTTCAAGTAACCCATAAGATTTAGTTTTTATAAATATTCTTTTTTTTTATAAGACATACATTTTTCAAATAATTTTTTCAAGGTATCCATAAGGCGTAGATTTTTCAAATACTTTTTCTAGAAACCCATAAGGCGTAGATTAACTGAATCTACGACAGTAGCAGATATATGGGCATTCGATTCAAATCCCATTAAAAAACATTTGCTATCGATCACAAGGTGGCGCCC
>NW_026881591.1:0-35223 GCF_032173495.1 Musca vetustissima | reverse complement strand
ATCGCAGAAATATATAGAAAGTTTTGAGGAGATTGAAGAAAGTTTCAATTGTGAAATTAACTCAAGTGAAACACAAACAAAAAAATTGGAAATAGAATTTTGAAATTAACAAAAAATTCAATCAGTTGTTGTTCAGTAAAAAATTTAAATTATTTGTTTGCTATTGGTGTTTAATGTGTAAATTCAAGAAAAAATCGACAATACCAGCTGAGAAAATACTCTTTGAATAAATACCTCCAAAATTCCCTGAAATGTGGATTTTGTAAAATTCCACTTCTAAGACTTTGATATTCCCCTCAAAAATATTCTTTAACAATCCACTTCTAAGGCTTTGGTATTCCTCTCAAAATTATTATTTAAAAATCCACGCCTAAACCTCTAATATTTTTTTGGGAAAATATTATTTAAAAATCCACACCAGAGCCTTTGGTATTCCTCTTGAAAATGTTCTTTAAAAATCAACGCCTGAACCTCCGATATCTTTATGGAAAATATTCTTTATAAATCCAAGCTTGAGCCTTCGATATTTTTATGGAAAATATTCTTTAAAAATCCACGATTTGTAATGGTCCTTGAAAAAATATTCTTTAAAAATCCACGCCTCGTAATTTACTTACTTTACTTAGCTGGCTTGTGACAGAACTTTCGTTCCATAAGCCGAGCTTAAAAATATTTCCAGGCGCGTCGGTCTTTTCGCAGTTTTTCCAATTTAAAAGACCATATTCGGCAATGTTGTCTTCCACTTCCACTGTTGGCCATCACTATCCTTCTCCGAATTTCAAACCTGATGTCATTCGTTTTGTTTATGGCGGTACCAAGCTATATAAAATCTTTGACTTCCTCGAAGCTGTAGTTCTCAAGTTCCACAGTTGGTCCGAGTCTACTGGACGTCTTGCGCGTTGATGCCATCAGCTTGGTCTTCTCGCCGTTTACTGCCAGACCCACTTTGGCAGACTCCTTCTCAATTTGTTCAAAGTTGTCTGTTACCGATGTCATCGGCGTAGGCGAGTAACATGTGTTGTTTGGTGTACAGAGTGTCATTTTTTTTTTCACCTTTGCATCCCGTATGACCTTTTCCAGCCGGATGTTAAAAAGGTAACACGACAAACTGTCACCTTGTCTGAATCCTCGTTCGGTACTAAAGGGCTCCGAGAGGTCCTTTCCGACTTTAACTGCTGATCTTGTGTCAGTTAAAGTTATCCTGCATAGCCGTATTAATTTTGCAGGAATGCCAAACGCAGACATGGCTTTATACACCTCTGAACGGATAGGGCTGTCGAATGTGGCTTTATAGTCGATTATGTGGTATACATTATATACCGTCATCTATCAACTTCACTGCTACTATTTGATACCAGATGTTTTTTTAAAATGCTCCTCCCAGATCCTCAGCACGCTGTCTGTATCTGTCACCAGGTTTCCTTCTTCATCACTACAGGAGGATGTGCCTTCACCAAAGCCTTCGGTTTGGTGTTTTATCCGTTGGTAGATATTTCGGACTTCATTCTGACTCCTGTACATCTCGATTTGCTCACGCTCACGTTTTTCCCGATAGTTCTCCATCGCACTATGTGTTCCTACTGTCCGCAGGGTTGCCCTATACGCTGCGTTTTTCATATCAGTAGCATTACGACACTCCTGATCGTACTAGTCTTGTATTTGCTGCAGTTTGTAGGGCTTAGGCAATTCTTTGCCATTGTGCTTCTATGTTATTATCGGGACAAGAAGTGCTTTCGTAAAGCGGAGTAGGCCTCTGCCACCTGTTGTGTTTGCAGCTTTTCGACGACGAGTTTCCGTGTTGTGTTAGATCGCACTTTGGTGCTACATTAAGACGGGTGCGAACCTTGGCTGCCACAAGGTAATAGTCCGAATCGATATTCGCTCCTCGTATTGATCGAACGTCTAAAATACTGGAGAATGCTGTCCGTCTATCACAACGTAGTCAATTTGACTTCAGGTTGCTTGATCACGAGAAATCCAGATGACCTTGTGTATATCGAGATGCTCGAATCTGGTGCTGCTGACTACCATATTTTTTTGCTGCCGCGAAGTCAATCAACCTCATGCCGTTGTCAGATGTTTCTTCATGGAGGCTGAATTTTCCAACGGTGGGCCCAATGATATTTTCCCTTCCGATTTTTACATTAAAATCTCCTAGCCGAATTTTAATGTCATATGATGTTTCTAGGCGCTCGTAAAATATGTCATTGGTCTGTTCATCTTTAAATTCGGTCGGTGCATGGGCGCAAATGAGACTGATGTAGAAGAACTTCGCTTTTATAGCAATTCGCTCATCTACTGGAGTGAATCTGGAAACGAGTTCTTTTATTCTCCTGTTAACCATAAATCCGCAGCCAAATTCATGTCTCGTTTCATGGCAGCTATAATACAGTGCGTAATCATCTGATTTACTTACGTCTGTTCCTTTCCATCGTATTTCCGGTAAGGCAATAATATCGGCTTTGTACTTCTTGAGTACATCCGCCAAAGCGAACACTGCGCCTGTTCTGTACAACGTGCGCATATTCCAAGTGCAGATTCGCAGATCGTGGTCCTTTATACGTTTGCTTTTGCATAGTAGGTTGGGTTTTCCGAGAGTGGGCAACTAACCCGACGCCTCAACCCATTTTTTATCGTCGGGTGATGAAAATATCTCCCCAGGTGGCACCGCGAGGAGGTCAGAGATGAAAGAGGTATCTATCATCCCCTACGCCACCCCACGCCTAGTAATAGACCTTGAAAAAATATTACTTAAAAATCCACGCCTATTTATGGACCTTAAAAAATGTGTTTTTAAAAATCCACCCCTAGTTATATACCTTAATTTTTTTTAAATCCAAGCCTAGTTTTAGACTTTGAAAAAAAAAAATATTTTTTTAGATCCACGTCCTTAAAAAATATTCTGTAAAAAATCCTCGCCTTGTAATAGTGCTTGAAAAAATATTCTTTATAGACCTTAAAAATGTTTTTTAAATCCGTGCCTATTTGGAGACCTTGAAAAAAATATTTTTTTTAAATGCACGCCTAGTTATAGACCTTAAAAATATTTCTTTTTAAATGCACACCTTGTAATGGTCCACTCCTAGTCATGATCGTAAATATTGGGATTAATTCGATTTTTTCAAGAATTTACACACACACATACGTACAAACACATCTACATTTAATCTTGTGATGTATAAGCAGCAGCTGCAACAATATTCCATTAAGGATTTGCAAAACTAGTTCAACATTAACGGTTATATATTTATATATATGTATATGAAAACTAAGAGCATTTTCATATAGATGTTTGTGTGTGTATGTGTCATTGTGTGAACACATACACTGTACACTATTTTGTTAGAACAAAAATATTGGGAGGACTCCTACCGAATGGGTGTAGTGAATTTCGGCTAACTCACAACAACATTGATAACGCAGTATAGCACGACCACTTTTTCTGAAAGGTATTTTTGGAAAATGAAAAAAATTGAAAAAGAACATTTATTTTTTAATTTGCTTTTTTTTTTTGTTTCAGAAAATTACAAATAAAGTCATTCAATTTTTTTAATAATTAAAAAAAAACAATATATTATTTTTATGTATATAGAAAATGTTACAGAAAAAAGAAACAAAATTTTATATTATATATGGTAGGTATATAAAATATTTATATAAAAAATATTAAAAAAGGAAAAAATAACAAAGTTATATATTTTTTAAAATAAAATTTACTTTATTTAGCAATTTATTTACTTTTGTTTTTAGCAATTATTACGTTTACGTTTCAAAAAAATAAAAGACTGAGGGGAAGTGTTAATAATACAAGTGATGAAAATTAAATACACACACACTTGCCTACAAACTTGAACTCACCTTAATAATCGTGTTATATAATCTGGCCAATTTTCCGGAAACATTACCAAAAAGAAACCCACTGCAATTAATATAACACCAGCCAATTTCATGCCGGCAAATGTGGCACCATATAGGACAACATCCAATGCTGCAAAACAGAAGCAACAGTTATAAGGGAACAGCAATAACAACAACAAGGACAATAATAGCAACAACAATAAATTAATTGCTGTGCAAATTAATTCAATAATCAACACTTTGTCTCTCCTTCCACCAACACCACCATTCATCTTCTTCTTGTTCTCTAAAGGATATCGAATCGTATCGCCCGCCCTCCCCAGAGACAAATCGAATAAACGATGGCAATTAGATGATGTAGAAGAAGAAGAGCAAAGAGTTCTCTCTAATTACCTCCGGACACAGGAACAGCAGTAATTAAACCTAATGTAACAAACATATTGTAGGTAACAGCCGAGCTAAATTGCATTAGAATGTGAAAGACTATAAAAAGAGGGAGGGGGAAGAAGAAAAATTAAATTATTATTTGTAAATATAAATATAGAAAGGAGTAAATTGAAAGGATGTTTAATAAATGTGAAGGTTGTTTTCGATATGTATTGGGTCCAGGAATTAAAAATGTTATTGTCAAAAATTATATCTTCATATTATTTTAATCCGATTATAAATATATCGCCCATTTCCCTTATTTTATATAAATTGGAGTATCACCTAAATACAAAAAAATCAGTATTGTCAAAATTTTTAGAGTAAACTACATATAAAGATTCCTTCTAAATTTCGGTATTTTGGGCAAGTTTTTCAATGAATTATCATTATTTTTATATTTGGATTCTCGAAAATCTCCTTACTAAAAATCACTGCTTCATTTAAAAATGTTGTTATCATAAGCGATTTTTCACGATATTGGACAGACGTGTAATATGATAATCTATATCACATCTGCAGAATAAAATCATCTTCGGTATTGAAGAGCGTAAATCTATGATCCTTCAAAATCTTCAAAAAGTCTTCGTTATTCAGGTTCCAGGTTCCACCACTTATTTCAACTATATATGACTATTTACTATTTACTATATTATTTCAACTATATATGACTATTTACTATTTACTATATTACCGGGTTTACAGGGTTTCTTTCATCAAATCGATTTAAAATGGATTGTTTTACAATATTTTAAAAACGTGGGCAAATACTTGGGTAAATTCCCGAGTATTTACCTAAAAATTGGGTGTAAACTCCTTAACTGGCGAACCACTTGACATAGGCGGCCAAAATTTGGCTCACATGTGTTTAATGTCAAAGCAAATATTGGTATAGAAAATGGGGTCTCTGGATTCGAGTTTTGATATAGCCCCCATATAACAGTGCCTCCCAATTTAAAGTATTTTTTATCTATTAGACACAAAATTTAGGTCAACTTGGCTGTAATTTGGCACAGAGAGTTCTCTATGGGTACCAAATATCCATGCAAAAATTTGTCGATGTAGGTCCACGTTTTCTGGTAGCCCCCCATACAAAGGTACCCCCATTTAGAGTATTTACCTAAAAATTGGGTATGAACTCATTAACTGGCGAACCACTTATAGGCTGCCAAAATTTGGCTCAAATGGTTTTTATATCAATACAACTACTGGTATGGTAAATGGGGTCTCTGGGTTCCAGTTTTGATATAGCCCCCATATAACCGTGCCTCCCGATGTAAAGTATTTTTTTTTTTTTATTAAACACATTTTACAATCAAATTGGCTGTAATTTGGCACTGAGAGTTCTCTACGGGTACCAAATATCCATGCAAAAATTTATCGATGTAGGTCCACGTTTCCTGGTAGCCCCATACAATAGTACCCTTATTTGGGGTATTTACCCAAAAATTGGCGAACCACATGACATAGGCGGCCAAAATTTGGTTCCAATCGTTTGAATCCCATCTTCTCGTTCATTGGCCGAACTAAAAGGAGTTATGGAACTAAACTACCGACATATTTCTTTTTGCAGATCTCTATACAGGTCTAAATTAGTATCCAATCGTGAAGAAATTTGATACAGCCCACATCTTTAATAAGATTTAAATATAGCTCCCATGTGCCACGTTTTGGCCGGTTAGGTTTTCGAATTTCTTCGAAGACTATAGGCAAAAGAAATAAAATACACCTCCCTACGTTGCTTGTCGTAGTGCTTCTTTCGCGAACTACTTTCGTTAAATTTACTGCTCATACACATACATACACATGTATGTATATCCATGATTTGTTATCTGATTGTCCGATTTGCAAAAAGTACCAAATTGAGCTTAGATTGACGGGTTATATCAGATATAGCACTCATATATATTTTCTTACGTTTACAGGTAAATTCTGCACTTTGTGTCCTTACTTATTTAGTGTTGCATTTTCCTCTGGGTTATCCTCAAACGCGCTATATATTTAGATTATGCTTCCATATATATTTAATTTTGAATTTTATACACTCAGCCTTATGGCTAATATACACTTTGATACCATTTTAAACCCCATGTTTCTTTGGACCAAATCCGGTTCAGACAATTTGGTCTCGATTTACAAATGTCCGTCTGTCTGTTGTTTTTGTTTTTGCTTCTAACTCCAAGTTCAAAAAGGTTACGACCTGTATCGGTTGTGTCCAAAGTGAAGATGGGGTGAAGATGAATGGGTTTGGTAGTTGAAAATGTGCAGCATGTCATGTGGACCATTACCACATGCCGAGCAGATATTACCGCGCCGTATATTAGTGTCCAATATGAATTGAGATTTTAATTGTGTCGATACCACTACGGTTCGTCGAGGTAGCTGCTGCACTTCTGCATCTATGGTTGGCGAGTGATCATCGAATTGCTTCCAACTGCATCCGTTTGAATACAACTTAATCCTGATTGATAGATCTTTTGATCTAGAGACTCCCTTTTGTACCTTTGGACTTCTGTCTCCAGATCATGCACATCCTTCCTGACATGTCTAGGTGGTGGGGGCCTATCCATTAGGTGATGATTTGGATGGCTTCTTCTATAACACCCAAGCAGGTATTGCATCGACAACATCTTGTTTGTGTGTCAAGGAAGGATCTTCGTCTCCTCATGTAAGTGGTCTATTGGAGTCATGAGGAGACACCCTGTTGCAGTCCTCAGGGCGGCATTCTGACAGGTTTGAAGTCTTTTCCACTGCGTTGCACTAACTCTAGCGGACCACACTGGCACCGCATAGTTTTCTACAGACCTATTGCTGTGTATGTCGTCAACATGGTTTCTTTGTCAGCTCCCCAAGCGCTGCTGGCTAGCGACTTGAGAACCCTGTTCCTGCTCCTCATATTATTGCAAATAGCTGTGGCGTGTGCGGACGAATTATTAAAGATATCGATTGACCCTAGAACCTTGGGGTAATTGGTGGTCGGAACTGTGAACCCATCGGCCTGCACATTCAAAAGTAGCGGCATATCCACTGTCCATGTGGTAAACAGTGGGACCGTTGACCTAGTGGCGAATTATGACGTATATAATCACTCCGGGAAGACATGATCTAGAGAAGCTGCCAAGGTTTGAACCTATACTTTGATAAAAAAAACTGTCGATGTAATAGGGTGGATTTGTATATATACCGAAATTTGTAAATGGGGTCTACGTAATTTTATATGATTTAATATTACAATCACCACGTGCAATTTTACCATGGATTGGGAGCTGGTATATTCCTACTACATGTGAATTCTTAATCTTGTTAATTATTCTTTCCTTAGGTTTCTGGTTTCTGATTCCATATTTGATGTATGATTTCATAAATTCCATTTCCAATATGAAAATCTCAAATTATAAATTCTACGTAGATATTTCCACTGCTTTTATGTATGTATAAAATATATATTAAAAAATCTTTTATCTATCACTCACACATACCACGACACTCTTTTTATATCGGATTAAAACCAAAATGAAAAACAATTTCAATTTAATGTAAATTTACTTAGCCGATAACTGAAGTAACGTTCTGGCTACCCGCTTATGTCAACTTTGTAGGCCGATTGTTTGCGTCAATTTAAAAACAACAACTTGTCAAATCAAACGTTTATCCACTCAGAACAGAAACAACCAAACGTCCATACATCCTTCCTTTCCCTCCATCCACTTACCCAACAACAATATACTGGCAATCAATAAAATAATCCAAGGCATACGATCTGATGGCATTATTTCCGTTCCCGTCAAATATAATGCCACACATATTGGCCACATGAGTAGAGCGTTGAGAAAGCCCAGCGTTGTAAAGGCGAACGCAATTTGTCCCACCGGTGGATCGCCCATCACTTTGCGAAACATGACCTTGATTAAATATTAAACAAACAAAAAAAAAATGACAAATGGGAAAAAACGAAAAAAAAACACAATGGAAAAAGAGAAAAACAACAATAATTACAACGTTACAAAGAATCAAAAAATAAAAAAACAACAACAAAAAAGTAGCAACAACAAGTTAAAACATTTAACAACTAGTCTGGCAGCAGCAGCACAGCACACCTAGTAGTCATCAGCAATCGATGGCTTAGTGAACACACATATAACCACCGATTGACTGGACTAGACTGCATGACTGACTGGCTGGCTAGTTGCCTGACTGATTGATTGTCATATATGACGGGATACCACAGATGTTAAGAATGTCAACATACTCGAAAGACGGCATAACATGCGGCTGCCAATGTGGCCAATACCACCCCACTCAGTGTCGGACTTTCCGTAATGCCATCCATGTACGCCAGCAATGCAATACCCGTATCGCACAGAATAACAGCAACAATCTGTTGGCAAAAAGGGGACAAAATAACAAAAACAAGAATTACAAAAAAAGAGGGGACAACAAAATAATGTTTATCATTAATACAATTATACACTATTTAGTTTATTTTTGTGTTGTCGATGTCGCTGCTGTCGATGTTGCAGCAAATGTTACATTTTCATTTAATAACAAGATAAGTCCCCAGACCAATAATTGTTGGAATTGCTGCAACACACATTCAGACACAGACACCACCAGAAACAGTTAGCCACTTACCCGCACACCCACAAACTGCTCGTGCAATATCACCCAGGACAGCAGGTAAACGCATGCCACATTGGTGGCAAACAAGGCCATAGCATCGGTGGCAAATAAGACACGCAGAGATAACGTATAAAGGTAAGTGGTTAATAGCCATAGTATACAAAATGATAGGCAGCGATTAAGAAAACGTCCTGCAATGGAAAACATTTTTATTTTGTAATTTATAAAACATATAGCTTACGACATAAAAAATCTATAATTAAATAAAATTTTAAAGACGGTGAGATCCATACATTTATTAATTCCTTTTGAGAAAATTCTTTCTTGGTATTAACAAAAGTACACCCTGGCGAATGAATATTGAATGTATAAGTATATTACTAATACGCATTTTAACTAATTCGAAGGAGTTTTCTCCCACGTAAAAAGTTATTTTCAGTCTCAGCTCCCCCTATTTTTAAGGAAGTTATACCATAAATAAGTAAAAAAGTGTTAGTCGGTGTTGCCGATAGATATATATCCCCCAACTTATGGTTTGCGGAGGTCTTCAGAATTACACAAAGATGTTATTATTCGCTTTATACAAGAAAGCGAAGAGGTTTCGGATTTAATGTTGATAACATTTTATAAAATATTGACCATTTGTGAGAGATGTGCCGGAATGAGTGGACTACTGGGTCCCATCATCGGACTTGATATAGGGTTGGTAATGATAATAGGTTGTGCAAGGTTTGGTTCAAATCGGACATTCCATTCGCTGATATTGCATTTACTAATATTGAAAATTTTGACCATTTGTGATGAAGATACCAGAAGGAGTGGACCAATTGGTCCCATCTTCAAGTTTGATCTATTCTTGGTAAATATAATAGCTTGTGCAAAGTTTGGTTCAAATCAGACATTCCATTCCCCTGATATTGGATTTACAAATATTGAAATTTTTGACCATTTGTGGGCGAGGTACTAGAAGGAATGGACCAATGGGTCCCATCTTCCTACTTGATCTAGGCTTGGTAATTATACTTTGTCCGTCTGTCCATTATAATTTGTAAACACGACACAGCCCACAGTTATGGACCAATCTTCACGAAATTTTGCATGTAGGATGGGTTCTAGCCAATGAAGACCCCTATTGTTTTTGGAAAAGATCGGTTAATATTTAGGGGATAAAATGGACCATAAAACTTAATTTTTGTCGGTTTTTCTGGTCGCTCCAGAGGCCGCAATTATGGCCCAATCACCGCTAATTTTTGCATGGAGAAGGGGATCGGGCCAGAGATTAAGCATGCATGTTTTGATAAAGATCGGTCAATATTTAGCGGTTCAAATGGACTCTGACTTTTGTGTGAAAAATTACAAAATTTATATTCTATAGCGTATATATTTACCCCTGAAGAACAAAGACCCAAGAAGTTGATATCATATCCAAGAGGAGTGGTTGACCCTTAAATTGATACCATTTATATGGTCGTATGTACTCAGATGTGGGAGTTACACTATTTAAGTGTACAGGTGCTTACGTACTGAGATATTATTTAGTAAACCACTACCACACTGGAAGGCGGAAATATTGCGCAGATGACTTTTAAATGTTCCATGAGGTTTATGATCAAGGACAACGCCTATAATTTTCGATGATGATCAGATAATAATTTTAGGATGAAGTGGACTGAAAACTTATTTTTGTATTTTTTTTTTTTTTTTTTTTGGAGTCGATTTATAGGCCGCCATTGAAAGTCGAACATCACAACACAACCTACGGTGAAGGGGATCTTGACAAATAATTATAGGAGGGCGCAAATATAGCAAAATATTGCCCAAGCTCAGAATATAGTACCACCGAAAGTTAGATTTTCATGGAAGTTGTGTAGGGTATCATATGGTTGGCTGCGTCCGACTATACTGCTCCGCTCACTGGTTTTTGTTTTTGGTTTCATTCCAAGAAAACAGAGTTTTTGATTTTACATAGACATACTGAAATGTCCGTACATTTCACATGAATAGTTTGATTTTCCAACGATAAAAAAGGGGCAGTACATATGTAAACAAGTCATTAAGATTGACCGGGCCAAATTTTAATTTCGCAAATGAGGTCAGGAACTTCATATGAAAAATATGCCAAGATGTGGACCAATATTTATGTTTTCAATGGGAAGATATTACACCCTATAAGAATCCTGAATATTAAATCATATACAATTTGTATGAAAAAGTGTCCAAAGTCCGAGCGAATGATGGGGGTACCGATGATGGGAAACGAGATAGACCCATAGCTCCTTTTGATAGAATCACTTTCTGAGTCGATTTATGCATGTTCGTCCGTCTGTCCGTCTGTTGATTGTAAAATTGTAAACAATGTACAGGTCGCATTTATAATCCGATTTGGATGAAATTTGGTACAGCTCATTTGTTTGGCCCAAGGACGAACCCTATTGAGATTGGGAAAAATCGGTTCAGATTTAGATATAGCTCCTATATATTTTTTCGCCCGATTAAAGGTAAACGGTGCACCAAAGTCCCTTTATATCTTTCGATTTGCACTAAATTTTGCATAACGTACTGAATTGAGCCTAGAGTGATGTCTGCCGAGTTTCGAGAAAATTGGTCAAGATTTAGATATAGTTTCCATCTATAGTTTCGTCCGATTTCATGTAAATGGTGCATTAAAGTCCTTATATATCTTTCCATTAGCACCAAATTTGGCATAACGTACTGAATTGAGCCTAGAGTGATGTCTGCCAAGTTTCGAGAAAATCGGTCCAGAATTAGATATAGCTCTCATATATAGTTTCGTCCGATTTCATGTAAATGGTGCACCAAAGTCCCTATATATCTTTCGATTTGCACGAAATTTGGCATGAAGTACTCAATTGAGCCTAGAGTGATGACTGCCAAGTTTCGAGAAAATCGGTCAAGAATTAGATATAACTCCCATATATAGTTTCGTCCGATTTTATATAAATGGTGCACCAAAGTCCCTATATATCTTTCGATTTGCACGAAATTTGGCATGAAGTACTGAATTGAGCCTAGAGTGATGTCTGCCGAGTTTCGAGAAAATCGGTCCAGATTTAGATATAATTCCCATATATATAGTTTCGTCCGATTTAATGTAAATGGTGCACAAAAGTCCCTATATATCTTTCGATTAGCACAAAATTTGGCATAACGTACTGAATTGAACCTAGAGTGATGTCTGCCAAGTTTCGAGAAAATCGGTTCAGATTTAGCTATAGCTCCCATATATAGTTTCGTCCGATTTCATGTAAATAGTGCACAAAAGTCCCTATATATCCTTCGATTTGCACGAAATTTGGCATAACGTACTGAATTGAGCCTAGAGTGATGACTGCCAAGTTTCGAAAAAAATCGGTCCAGACTTAGATATAGCTCCCATATATAGTTTCGTCCGATTTCATGTAAATGGTGCACAAAAGTCCCTATATATCCTTCGATTTGCACGAAATTTGGCATAACGTACTGAATTGAGCCTAGAGTGATGTCTGCCGAGTTTCGAGAAAATCGGTCCAGATTTAGATATAGCTCCCACATATAGTTTCGTCTGATTTCATGTAAATGGTGCATTAAAGTCCCTATATATCTTTCGATTAGCACCAAATTTCGCATAACGTACTGAATTGAACCTAGAGTGATGTCTGCCAAGTTTCGAGAAAATCGGTCCAGAATTAGATATAGCTCCCATATATAGTTTCGTCCGATTTCATGTAAATGGTGCACAAAAGTCCCTATATATCCTTCGATTTGCACGAAATTTGGCATAATGTACCGAATTGATCATAGAGTGATGTCGGTCTAGTTTCGTGAAAATCGGTCAAGGTTTAGATATAGCTCCCACATATAGTTTCGTCAGATTTTATGTACATTTAGTCCAGAGTGATGTGTGCCAAGTTTCGTGAAAATCGATTGAGATTTAGATATAGCTCCCTTTTATTATAAATTGATTTTAAGTAATTGACACACCAAACCAAAACGTACTGAAATTAGTATAACCTAACCTGTGACAAGTTTCGTTGAAATCGCTTCATATTTGGATATAGCTTTCATAAATATTTTCGCCCGATTTTAAGTAAGTTGGACATCAAACTCCTCATGTTAGTCAGATTGACATCAAATTTTGCACAACGTACAAAATTGAGCATAGAATTACGTAGTTGAGTTTTCTAGAAGTACAGATATAGCCCAATGGAAGAACTATTTATATTTGTTTGAAGTCGATTTACATACTTTTGTCACATTGTAACGATTTATAGATGGATAGATTTAGGTCGTTTCACATTTAGATAAATATCACATATTTTATTTCATCCAATTTCATGTTAATCGAACTAGAAGGGTACAAAAAGTACTAAAATGTACTAAATGAGGTACCATTTGCATTAGGCAAACGGGAAGAGGTAGAATTCTGAAATTTGTAGTGTGGTTCATTGATAGAATCGTTGCCCCATCTTGGTATTTTATGTTGGTTTAGTAAAAATATTACAATGTATCGGATCGGATAATTCATTCGCATGACATGAAATTTACATGTTTTTTAGGGGATGTGCTAAATGGAGTGGACCAATAGTTTATCACCAGTTCCGCCATTTTGATAATTATTGTACGATGTAATGCCGTTGTCATTTTTGGATTCGAACGTTCCAGTGGTCGGAAATTATGCCAACCGTTAAAAAAATTTATGTCCTGTGAAATATTTAACTTCATATATCAGACCATGAATGAAAAACTAGCAAGAGTTCTGGAAGACTTCGAACGTAGCTTTAAAACGGAAAACTTTGAAAACTTGAATTAAAATTTGAATGATTAAGTTAACTGTAAATTAAGATACACTTTGGTTATGCTATGGGAAAACCAGCTGTAGCCAATACTATTAACCCATCCAAACGAAGGAGGATAATAAATGCAACTGTATCCACATTTACAAGTTCAGCGGTTTTTTTCCGAAAATAGGTCGGACTTATGCGACAGTAGTACATATAGTCATTGGGAGCATGACAATGGAATATCAACGAGCTGAAGGAAACCAGCACCATTTTACGATGTTAAATCTGTCGTCCAATAAAGGTATTGAAATTTCAATTCCATGTCAATCGACATTCCACAGGGCTATCTACAAGGAACCTAGGATCAGAGAATACTTGTTATGCACGCTTTACTTGATGACATGGATTATTGACATTGACGCAAATACCTTGATAGCATTGATTACCAGACCGTGGTCCTCGAGAATCAAATCAAAAAAATGAAAGCTGAAACAACCGCAGAAAATCTTCTGAAGGGGTTCGATGAATAATTACTCTGGACAGATCATTGATTCAGTAGTGAGTTGTTACGCATTGAAGATTTCCAAGGACTATCTGTGCCGCTGAAAGACTATACACAAATGCATGAACCTTAACTAGAAATGGTTTGCGTCTCCAGTCAACATAAGTCGAAAGAATCAGTGCTGTGAGCGTGTAAGACTTATACGAGAGTTTTACTTATACGAGAGATTCATCCACTCCAATGACAATGTGAATATTCAACGTCTGTGTGAGTTTGAAGATCCTTGTAATGTTCAATGTATGGAATTTTTCGTCTGGTAGGCCGGAATCCCTATGTTTGAAATTTTTCCTACGAGTTATTTTGACCCTCTGAAACCCTCAAATAACATACGTTTATATGTGTCATAGTATGGTATTTTACGTCAATGCAGGGGCATATAATGACCTGAAACCTAAAACACACACTTTGAATCTTCATCATACTTTGTTATTTGCTTTAATCTTCTTCAGTTGTATGCACATCAAAGATTATATATGACTGTATATAGGGTGTCAATGACTAAAATTCTGATATAAGAATGACTAGAATTTCATAAATATCACTTTTATAAATAATCTTCATTTTTCACTTACCTATAGTAAACCCCCGATCACGAAATCCCCTCAGGATATCACCCAAGATTTCACCTGGCTTATCACATTTTCTCAAAGATATTCTCCCCAGTACATAGATGGGGAAAAACAACAGGGAGAAATTTGTGAAAAACCAGGCAGCAAAGAAGGGAGCACTAAAAATATTCGACGATTTCGGTGGTTCCGGTGGTATGCTGAATATTTTCGTTGCATCCTCAACATCCTCAAGGCTGAGTGTGTGATCATTCACCGGCAACAAAGAATCGATGCCCAACTCCACACCCTGTATATCGGTGACAAAATCCAATTCATCGGCTGCCAGCGAGTCGATATCATCGATTGCGGTCATATATGTGCTACGATTTAGATATAGGAATTTAATACAGTGCGTCGCCCCCACCCATGATGCTGTGACCAGGATGGTGACACATACACCGAAATACATTTTTTGTGCCAATTCCGAACAGCAGGTTTCTCTGCAGGCTTTAAGGCGGGGAAAGCGAGTTGTTGTTGTGGCATTTTGTCCACCCTCGGTGGTGGGAGAGTCGCCATCAGCACCACCTCCACCCGGGCCACTGGTACCTGTTGCACCGCACCCGGCGCCTCCACCACCACCTCCTCTTGCCGCAGGAACTGTACAGGATGATTCAGGATGTATGGTAATAACTTCATTAGGATCTTGTTGGCTAGACGATATTGAGTCTTGGTGGGTTATTTGAGGATTGCTTGCATTGAGTATGTTGGTGAAACCGCCTCCATATGGGCCATTGGGTGAATCACCCGTTACCACAACAGAGGGCGTTCGAACACGATGCTGTTTGGGATTGAATATTGCTGGTATTTCACCGTCTCGCGTCATCCTCGGTTCGTTGCTGCTGCCGCTGTTGTTGTTGTTATTGCTGCTGACAACGTTAGTAGCCACTTTGGCTGCTGTGGAACGAACCGTAGATTTTTTAATAGAATTTCCTTGGGAGATATTTTAAACATAGCTAATGGATGTTATTGTTGTTGTTGAGATTCGGCAATGGCATTTAAACATTATGTTTGATGAAGAGAATTGACTGAAAAGAGAAGAGAAAATCTGTTATTAATTTTCGCAATCGAAATGAATATTTTTTCAAGGACTTTTTTAAAAGAATATTTTTCGAGGATCACTTACAAAGCAAGGACCTTTACAAGGTGTGAATTTTTTAAAGAAAATTTTGTCAAGGACCCTTACAAGGCGTGGATTTTTTAAATAATATTTTTTCTAGGACCCTTATAAGGCGTGGATTTTTTAAAGAATATTTTTTCAAGGACCCTTACAAGGCGTGGATTTTTTGAAGAATATTTTTTTAAGGACCCTTACAAGGCGTGGATTTTTTGAAGAATATTTTTTCAAGGACCCTTACAAGGCGTGGATTTTTTGAAGAATATTTTTTCAAGGACCCTTACAAGGCGTGGATTTTTTGAAGAATATTTTTTCAAGAACCCTTACAAGGCGTGGATTTTTTGAAGAATATTTTTTCAACGACCCTTACAAGGCGTGGATTTTTTGAAGAATATTTTTTCAAGGACCCTTACAAGGCGTGGATTTTTTGAAGAATATTTTTTCAAGGACCCTTACAAGGCGTGGATTTTTTGAAGAATATTTTTTCAACGACCCTTTCAAGGCGAGATCTGTAGCTAGTCTTGAATTTGTAAATAATATTTCAAGGACTAGAACAAGGCGTGGATTTTTAAAGAAAATGTTGTCGAGGACCCTTACGAGGCTTGGATTTCTAACGAACATTTTTTTAAGAATATTTTTTGAGGGCTATTATTACAAGGCTTGAATTTCTCTGTCTTATAATATTCCCTCTAGAAATATTTAGGTTATAAGCAGTACATTGTAGCGTATGAGTAATCCTTCAGCACCCATCACTTATACGCCCATCATACACAATGTCTCACAAATAAATAATTATTCAATATGAAAATTATAATTATAAATTGTTTTGAAATGGCCACGTTAGCAATCGCAAGCAGGACTACATTTAACATGCACAATTATTATTCGAATGCTCTTGGCATTGAAATGGAAAACTGGCAAACAGACAGACGGATGTCATTGTCTTTTATGGTTGGCCAGCAGACGGACAGCCTGACCGACTACATACAACAAAGAAATCAGAAGGACAAAAAACTAAACATCTATAACAACAAAGACCACCGCATTTAATGGATTCCATTATACACATACACACGCACACACAAACAGCCATATATTATACGCAATAGTGTATTTTGTTCTTTGTACCACCGCCTTGGGTCAAAATGTTGGTCAGAGTGGTGGTGCTGTTTTGTTTTCATGTCCCATGTCATTGTATTGGGACATTTTGTATGAATTATAAATAAGGCGCAGGATATTTATAAACTCATCTAGTCCGAGTGAATAGACCGGAAACTAGATGTACAATGTTAGGGTTGAAGGTAAGACAAATAGATTGAAAATGCTCGTTGTTGTTGTTGGTGCTGTAATTGGAATTGTAAATAAATGTTGATGGGGATGGAAGAATTTATTTTGACCCAGAAATGTGGACATGTCTACAGGCCTTAAGCTTTCACTCAAAGGGAAAAATAATGTTTTGACATTAAAAAAATACTTAATTTTTCAATATATACTCTTTGTTAAAGGAATCGAGAAACTATTTTTTAATTTATTTCCCAATCATTTATTTTTTAAACTGGTAAGCCACCAAATAAAAAATGTTAATATTAATTATATTAATAATTAATATTAAATTGATTTACCGTTCGCCACATTATGTTAATAAATTCTATTTTATGTTACACCTTTAACACCTGCTATTTTTAATATCACAGAATTAAATCCAAATATTTTCATACCTTTGTATAATAAATGTGACGTTACCATAAACCAAACAGAATCCACTGAAATCCTTAATGAGCGGTTAATTTACATAAAATGTGTAATGTTTCCTTTTCAACGAGTTCAAAATACTCTAACGCGTAAAAGTAACATTGAAATGAAGGTCTTGACCTTGCCCAGGCATAATAATTTGTAAATACTGCTTAGCGTCAAGGTAATGTGAATTCGAGGGGTTTAGAGGCACAGTGGAGAAAGAAAATATTATTTCTAAAAATCCTTAGTCGTAAAAAAACACCCAAACTATATTTGGTTTGCTAAAGAAAATATATGTTTACCCTTTGTGGGGAGGTACTAGAGGGAGTGGACCGAATGGTCACATCTTCGTACTTGCTCTTGATGGTTGACATTGGATGTTCCGTTCCCTCCATATAAGATATACAAATTTTAATAATTTTGACTCTTTGAAATAAGAGGTAATGAAGGAGTGAACCATTAGCCCCACCTTCAAAAGTTATACAAGTTTGGTTAACTTATTAGGCTGCGTATAGTTTGGGTCAAAACGAACAACCATGTCTGAGGGTCCTTTAAACAAATTCCAAGCCTTCTGAGAGTCCTTTAAAATAATTCATGTCTGAGCGTTCTTTAAATGAATCCATGCCTGAGGGTCCTTTAAAAGAATCCATACCTGAGGGTCCTTTAAAAGAATCCATGCCTGAGGGTCCTTTAAAATAATCTTTGCATGAGATTCTTTTAAAAGAATCCATGTCTGAGGGTCTTTTATAAGAATCCATGCCTGAGGGTCTTTCAAAAATTCCACGCCTTCTGAGGGTCCTTTAAATTGATTTTACGCCTTAAAAAAATTACACACCTTCTGAAACATTTTAAATATTTTTTAAATATTCTTTAAAAAAAATACGTCTTCTTAGACTCCCTTAAAAATATTATGTAAAAGAATCCATGCCTAAGGGTTTTTCAAAAATTACACGCCTTCTGAGAGCCCTTTAAATTAATTTTACGCCTTAAAAAAATTACACACCTTCTGAAATATTTTAAATATTCTTTTAAAAAATACGATTTCTTAGGCTCTCTTAAAAATATTCTTTTAAAAAATACGATTTCTTAGGCTCTCTTAAAAATATTCTTTAAAATAAATCCACGACTTCTGAGGGTCCTTTAAAAATATTCTTTAAAATAAATCCACGACTTCTGAGGGTCCTTTAAAAATATTCTTTAAAATAAATCCACGACTCCTGAGGGTCCTTTAAAAATATTCTTTAAAAGAAATCAACGCCTTGTAAGGGTCCTTGAAAAAATATTCTTTAAAAGAAATCAACGCCTTGTAAGGGTCCTTGAAAAAATATTCTTTAATAAATCCACGCCTTGTATTGGTCCTTGAAAAGATATTCGTTAAAAAATCCACGCCTTGTAAGGGTCCTTGAAAAGATATTCTTTAAAAATCTACGCCTTGTATTGGTCCTTGAAGAATATTCTTTAAAAATCTACGCCTTGTAATGGTCCTTGAAAAAATATTCTTTAAAAGTCTACGCCTTGTAAGGGTCCTTGAAAAAATATTCTTTAAAAATCTACGCCTTGTAAGGGTCCTTGAAAAAATATTCTTTAAAAATCTACGCCTTGTAAGGGTCCTTGAAAAAATATTCTTTATAAAACTACGCCTTGTAAGGGTCCTTGAAAAAAATATTCATTAAAAAATCCACGCCTTGTAAGGGTCCTTGAAAAAATATTCTTTAAAAATCTACGCCTGGTAAGGGTCCTTGAAAAAAATATTCTTTAAAAAATCCACGCCTTGTATTGGTCCTTAAAAAAATATTCTTTAAAAAATCCACGCCTTGTATTGGTCCTTAAAAAAATATTCTTTAATAAATCCACGCCTTGTAAGAGTCCTTGAAAAAATATTCTTTAAAAAATCTGCTCTTTGTTAGAGTCCCTGAAAATATTCTTTAAAAAATCAATGACTATTTATAGTCGTTACTATGGTCATTAAAAGAATATGAAGCGTATCAACTCTATTTTATTCAAATTTTAATTACAATAGTATAAACACATACGTTTTATTGATCATTTAAATACTAAAATGCAACTCTGTTTTAAACATTTGAAATTAACGGTTAACTATGTAAATATTTTGTAAATAGTACTAAAAACTACATCTGTGAATCTACTACATTATTACACAACCAATACTAGACGATGATCTTGCTTCTCATAAGTAGTACCTAAGCTCAATTTAATTTCAATAAAATCAGCTACAATCCGAGTCCTGGACCACCCGGCTCTAATTTGTTTAGCGAACACTGAAGGCTTTAAGATCATTACCCACGCTTGCCCAAGTTGATGGACTAGATCATAAGCTGGAAGTAGTTCCTAAACAAGGAGTAGCCAACATTATTGTAAATCTTGTTGTTTCGAGTTTCTTTATTGGCGCCCAACGTGGGGCCATGTACTACGACCTATAAGTAAAAGCCGAGGACAACACCAACAAATCAGACGGCCTTCTTTATAGATGCCCAACGAAGTGGCCACGAACAACGACACAAACATTGAAACCAAAGCAGATAACAATGAGTACGTGTCAGGCGAAGAAGAAGAGATGACGCAGTTTACTGAGAGCCAATTCAAACAACTGATCCAGGCAATGCCGAACAACAACCGGACGGGTTCGTTTCGCATTGTACTTGCGTTTTCGGGGGCAGAGAGATGCCGCCTAGTTGAAGAATTTGTAACATCCAGAAACATCGAGTCCATCTCAGACGCCGACGCAGTAAATGGGTTGCAGCTGCTATTGGAAGATTATGCAGTTCCGAGAAAATATGGTATTTTGCAGAATCACCATGTACCATATTGTTTGCAGTTCTGTTCTAGGGGGAGAAGGCGTATAACTGACATACCAACTCCCAGAAAGACATGATGACTACGAGAACGCCATCTTCATTACTGAACCAACATTCCAGCTCTACTTCTTATCATCTTTCAGATTCCACAACCATTTATTACTGATGCATCATCGGGACGATTTCAGCATCAGAGGGGGAGACTGAAGCGTATCAACTCTATTTTATTCAAATTTTAATTACAATAGTATAAACACATACGTTTTATTGATCATTTAAATACTAAAATGCAACTCTGTTTTAAACATTTGAAATTAACGGTTAACTATGTAAATATTTTGTAAATAGTACTAAAAACTACATCTGTGAATCTACTACATTATTACACAACCAATACTAGACGATGATCTTGCTTCTCATAAGTAGTACCTAAGCTCAATTTAATTTCAATAAAATCAGCTACAATCCGAGTCTTGGACCACCCGGCTCTAATTTGTTTAGCGAACACTGAAGGCTTTAAGATCATTACCCACGCTTGCCCAAGTTGATGGACTAGATCATAAGATGGAAGTAGTTCCTAAACAAGGAGTAGCCAATATTATTGTAAATCTTGTTGTTTCGAGTTTCTTTAAATATTATTTAAAAATAATGTCTTGGACAGTCCTTGAAAAAATATTCCACTGTTCAAGGTCCTTTTGAATAATATCCACCCACTGTTTTCAAAATTTCCCACAACCAACAAAAATTAAACCATAAAATATACTATAATCCGCACACCTTTCCATTTAACCACTAACTGGATACATTTCCGTATTGTTGTTGTTGGTGTTGTTATTTTTTCTGCTCTTTCATTCGTTTTTATTTTTTTATTTTTGGTGACTACTTTCGTTGAAAGTTCAAACTGCTGATGACCATGTTAAAAATCACAGTAACAAATGTTAGCCACAATAATAAAAAAAGAAAGGACCTTCTAAACAAGTCGTAAGTCGAAGGCGCGAATGAAAGAGCCGTGAAAACGGGTGAACTGGAGAACACAACACGCAAAGTCCACATAAAATATTCACTTTATTTCGAATTCTTGTTTTGGCTTTCGCAAATGCAAAGCAGCAGCAGCTAAAACAGACATTGTGGCTGTGTGGCTATGTGCGTGTGTGTGTGTATGATATTCAACTTTCCCACTTTGCGTGCGTAGGCAGCCCTAGGCCACAGATTAAAAAGAAAAAGTTTTGTGAATTTTGGCGCGATAATGCGCACTCACCTAAAACAGCCACCTTATTTGCATGGATCTATGTGAGTGTGGCTGTGTGTGTGTGTGTTTCTAATGTACATTTGTAAAACGTTTACACACGTTCGTGCATAGTCATACATAAACGAGTAGCACTTAGAGCTACTCAAAAATAAAAATTCACGTGCTTTTCGTCCTTTTTTTGGTCTTAATTAATATAAACACGTAATAGTCAGCCAACCAGCCAGCCAGCTGTATTTTTTGAAGTAGTTGCTGTGGTTATTTATGAATAACTCATTATGAAAATTGTTGACGGTGTTACGAATTGAAATCAGGATGAAAATATACAAATGAGGTTTAGCAAGTTGGTAGGAATAAATTGTTACTAATTAATGGTTACTAAAAACCAATTCTTTTGTACTCACATGGATCTTTTTCAGGGGAATATTCAATGATAACGATTTTATTTTTCCAACGCTCATTTCAGTTCCGTAAAAATGTTATTCAGTTTTTGACACTGTGCCCATCCCGGGTATTTTATTTTCATTATATGATTTTCCTCATTTTTCTAGGTTCTTTTGTGGTCATATTCTGTAATAATAATAATCCTTTTTGGCTTTGTAAACGAGAATATATTTAGCGTATTACTAAATATGATTTTTTTCAACTCACATAATGTGAGGTAGAAAATGTGTACCGAAAAGCCACTTCTAAAAAGAATTTCACTTAAATATTTATTTAGATTTACATACCTTTGTAATATAAAACACATGTGATGAATTACCCCCCTTTATACAAAGAAAAATAAATCGGAATAGAGTGGTGGTTGGAGGAAATTTATGGTCCACTATTTTTATGGTATTTAAAATGGCATTAAAAATAGGAAATTCAAAATGTTTGTCACTAATAGATTCGTAGTAAAAATTATTCTTATAAAAATATACTAATTCGGATTTATGATGTATAATTATTGAATAAAAAGGCTTTGTAAAAATTGGCAAAAAATGCTTTAATAAATGTATACCTAAAATCCAAACCTGCTTATAATCCTGAAAAAAAGCTTTAAACAAGTAAAGAAGTGCCAGTTGGAGTTGCATAAGGTTTGCGGTGGTCTACTGCATTAAAATTGTGACAGTTTGTAGGTGAGGTATCTGGGATAGTGGACCTGTATAACCGATAAATATTTCACTAAATCTATATGAGGTATAAATATTAACCCTTTGAGCACGGAATTTTTTCTGCAATATTAGAAAAAATTAATGTTCACAGATTAAGTGCAACTATCCTAAATAGGATATGCACAAATCGCTACATCCTTGCATTCGGGAGATACAATACATTCTTTTGGAAAAATTAAAGTCCAATATCAAAAAAACTAATTACAAAAGCGACAGAAAAATCATTTTAAATTATTCTCTATATTAATTTTTACAAGAATCAAAAATAATTCTGATGGCAGAATTCGTAAAATTTTAATACGAAGCGATTTAAATACTTTGGACTGTATACACAAATTAGTACTGTGCACAAATTTACCCTCTTCTCTATATTGAAAAGCTCATAACTTTACCAAAATTTTGAATTTATTTATTTTTTCTTTTGATATGTGTATGTATGATATGTATATGTATATGTGTATTGTATGAAATTCAAATAATATATATCTACTAGCTGCATATTAAAGATAAGTTCTAAAACACTTTGTTGTCTGTAAGCAACATTGGGCCACAAAGGGTTAAGGTCTGAAAAGTTTAGACTACACAGGATATACTATTCGCTTAAGGGGACCCCCCCATTCTCGGGGTCAAAAATTTTGTTGATATAACTCGAATCTACACTAATTACAGAATGTCCCTTCAAAATTTCAAATGAAAATCTCAAGAAGTCTTGAAGATATAGCCGATTTATTGTGTCAGCATCCAGTAACGGCTGAAGGGCTTCTCAAACTTTAAACGCGTTTTTCTATAAACATTTTTTTTCCGAATGGCGGGCACGATAACTCAAAAACTAATAACCCAATCGAGTTCAAATTTTTACACGTTTCTCTGTGAGTGTGTTGCTATCGTATGAACTAGGATAAAGCCAATCGGTGAAGATCTTCCTTATTTTTTGACTTGGGTTTTGGTAAAAAATCGGCGATTTTCCAAAAATATTTTTTCAAAGGTCCACCATTTTGTTAATTTTAGAGCGAAGTCAATAATCCTAGTTCGTACGAGAGCCAGACATGTACTCTTTCTAATACCGTTGGAATTTTTGGGATTCCGATGTTCCAGTGAGGAGTTATCATGCCCGCCATCGAAAATAAGGACTTTTCTTTAATTACAAAAAGCAACAACAAAACAATAATAATTTTTTTTTTTTTTTGTAAATTATTTTTCTTCTCTTTTAAATCTTCAATTATATATGTGTAAAGTTACAAACCTTAACAATCATTGTTATTGATTTACCAGCCCATTGAAAATCTTGAAAAAATTAAAATCGGGAATGGGGGGGGGGGGGGGTTCCCTTAATATAAAGAACCTGTTTTGATCAATGATATTTTCTAATGAGGCGACAATCATATCCATTGCTTTTTGGTTGTTCAAAACTTTGCTGTGTACATTTTCCAGTAAGATTTTTCAATACTCAGTAATACAAAATTCAAAATTGCTGTCTCTATTCACTCTCTTTTTTTCTGAAATTTTGTATAAAAAGACATTTAGTAAAAATTGTTACAAAATATCGAGTACGCAAGAGACCTAATGTCTTAATTGGCGACAAATATTTTACATAACCCCCATACGTAAAAATATGGATTTGTTTTGAAAATTTTCTGAAAAATTTTGTTCCACTGAAATTACAACATTACATATATTTCGATCGGAAAATGCCGCTAGGGCCTTTAAAATATTTAAACTACGCCGAAAACGTTATATGAAACCTTTAAAGAGTGTGGATCTTCTTATACTCTGAGAATTCGAAATTCCAAATTACAGCAAATTTGGTTGGAATATAGTGGTAGGATCACCTAACTTACTAAAAGGAACGAAGTATATAACTTGGACTTATGTCAAAACATTGACACACAGACAATATGGTTAATGGTATCCGAAATTTTATACAAGAAGTGGTGCAATTTTTTTATTTAATTCGGACCAAACCTAATTCAAGAATGCCCCTTTAAAATTTCAAGTAAAAATCTAAACACTTACAGAAGATATAACAGTAAGTGTTATCAAATTTCATAGGTCCGCTATTTTGTTAAGGAATTGGACTGGATTGTGGATTCGGACATTCCAGTGCACTATGGTATCCGAAATTTTATACAAGAAGTGGTGCAATTTTTTTATTTAATTCGGACCAAACCTAATTCAAGAATGCCCCTTTAAAATTTCAAGTAAAAATCTAAACACTTACAGAAGATATAACAGTAAGTGTTATCAAATTTCATAGGTCCGCTATTTTGTTAAGGAATTGGACTGGATTGTGGATTCGGACATTCCAGTGCACTATGGTTGAAATCGCGATTTAAGCCGCATACAATATTTCCAGACAAGCTGGCTTTACCAAACTTGGAGCGTAGAATTCTAATGTTAGAACAAGTGAAAAAGCGTTAAGTTCGGCCGGACCGAACTTTGGATACTCTCCATCATAGATATACTGACAGGTATCAAAAAGTGGACCTATACCGACATTTCTACACACCGATTATGTAAACCGTAATGCAAATTTCAGAAATTTTATACCCTCAGCCTTTTGCTGATGAGGTTGTATACCCTTTGACGCGGTGAAAATGTGCCTCATGGAAATATTGGTTCTAGACGCCATGTTTCTTGGACCACATTACGTTCTAACTTTCGATATCCTCCGCAGGTGAAATGACAGACTCTTAGAATCAAACCCAAAACGTTGAACAAATTACATAGCTATTTTAATATAAAAAAGGGGTTATATGGGGACTACCCCAAAAAAGGGGGCGAATATTAAATATTGTTTCTAGGGAGATTTGTTACCATATAGGACTACAAAATATCAAATTGCAGCGAATTCGGTTGAAAAACTCGCTCAAGAACCCCAAAATACGGATAATTGGAGGTACCCTTAAATGGGGGGCTATCCGAAAAAATTTACCCATATTTATATTTTTTTGTGGAGAGATTTGGTACCTATTAATAAATCAAATTACTAAATTACAGCCAATTCGGTGGAAAAATACGATTAAAACCCCCAAAATACTGAAAATTAGGAGGTATCGTTATATGGGGGCTACCAGAAAAAGTGGACCCATATTTATAATTTTTTGTGGAGACATTTAGTACCCAATAAGAACCCAATGTACCAAATTTCAGCGTATTCGATTGAAACCCCAAAATACCCAAAAAATTCGGGGGTACTGTTATATGGGAGATATGCCTAAACGTGGACCGATATATCCCATCTTCGAACTTGACCTGCCTGTAGACAAAAGATAAACCTATGCAAAATTTCAGCACACTATCTCAATTCCTTCAGAAGAGCATGATTACAACAGACGGACGGACATGGCTAGATCGTCTTAGAATTTTACCCTGATCAAGAATATGTATACTTTATAGGGTCGGAAATGAATATTTCGATGAGTTACAAACGGAATTACAAAATTAAATGGATTTGTGAAAAATGGGCAGGTCACACCCCTTGCATGTTGGGTATTTTGGGAATGTTTGGTTTGTTTTTCAACCGATTTGGCGGTAGTTTGATATATTGAGTTCTCATTGTATAGAAAATCTCCCTACCAAAAATTATTATCGACTAGTTTTTCAGGTAGCCCCCATATAACGGTATAGCCTATTATTCGGAATTTTGGAGTTTTTATGAGTATTTATGTATTTTACCAAAAAATATTGATATTGGTCAACGTTTCAAAGTAGTCCCCATATAACGGTACCACCAAAATTTCGGTGTTAAAAACGTTATTTCTGTCTTTAGTTGATAAGTTGAGCAAAATTTCGTCTCAATGGAACAAACCATTTACATTAAAAAATATAATGTGGGAGCTATAAATCGAATATATATATATATATATATATATATATATGGGGGCTATATCTAAATCTGAACCGATTTTTACGAAACTTTACATACATCATTCTAGACTCAATTCAGTAAGTCATGCCAAATTTCGTGCAAATCGAAAGATATATAGGGCCTTTGGTACATCATTTACATAAAATCGGACGAATTATATATATCTAAATTTGAACCGAATTTTAATAGAGTTCGTCCTTGGGCCAAATAAATGTGCTGTGCCAAATTTAATCCAAATCGGATTATAAATGCGACCTGTACTTTGTTTACAATTTAACACCAACAGACGGACGGACATTCAGAAATTGACTGAGAAAGTTGTTCTATGCATATTCTCAAAAGGAATCATGGGTCTATCTCGATTCCATTTGCCTGTTACAAACATGTACACAAAGACATAATACCATGTACCACAGTGTGGTGAAGGATATAAAAAGTGGATCAATGATGACTTTTGGTAGTAAGATTTAGAATCAATTCGATTGAAAATGTGCCCATGTCCCCCAAATTGCCGAAATTTGAGGAACGAAGTCATTCTCATTGATAATATTTTGTAGGAAGATGTATTATCCTATATACATATATATGGGCAATATTGCCAATTTTTTAATATTCCATTTTCAAAAAATCAGCTTTTTTGTTTTTGTGGCACATCAATGATTTTTGGTACACATATAGAGAAAAATGTTCTGACTCCGAAACCGTTCGCGATCAAATTTTTGGTTGATGCGCGCAAAAGTTATCGAGGTTTTAATTTTGGGCATAAGAAAAAAATCTTAAAATTACGCCGTTTTTTATATTGACCAAAAACGTTGATATATATCTTCCTCCGTAAAATAAAAATATGAATACATTATAATAATCGCGATAAAGTTGCACATCTTCGCGAAATATGAGAAAAATAATAAAAATGTAGGGGATTACATCAATATTTTCATTATTTTAATGACATTCACACACCTAAAAATTAAATTAAAAATATCTACATAATCTAAACACCATGATGAATCAAATGATATCAAAATCACACAAGTCCGTGTAGCGGTTTGTAAATCACAGCGACAATAAAGCAAGATATTGAGGAAAAATATTTGTTTTTGGTTCGAAAAAATAATGTCATCATATTTATTTTTTTAATTGTATACAAGAAATTTCAGAAAAAAATGTTGGGGTTATTCTGCTATTTTACCCGAATTTCGCCGAAAAATTGGCATATATAAAAATAATCCCATTTTTTTGTACAAGTATACACCTAGCGGATTATAGCAAGACCCTTCCGATAAATCTTAGGGTTTTATAAATAGGAATAAATCTTAAAATAAAATAATATTATGAAATATACATTTTAAATTGCGTGTAAATCGCGTAATTCTCAAAATCATTTGATGCGCATGCGGTTTCCAGGAAGTACTGAAGTTTATCTTCCAATCCATACATATTTTGCGAAATTTCATTTGACGGCTAAGATGTGCCGCACGTTACGTTGAGGTACCCAAAAAATCGTAAAACGCGAATAATTTCCGAAAACTCCATATGCCATTAACGCGCAACCGATTTCGGCGTGCACCCTAAAAAAATACATTGATCTATACCATTTCAATGTGGTCCATTAAGAACCATGGATGTGCCAGCACAATCTATTTTTGAGATAAATTGCGTACATCTCTCTTTCGGCTGAAGTTTTTAAAGATCTCTTTTCGAAAAAGATCAAAATCCGTATGAGGTATTTTATTGAAGCGGAAATGATACACAGAAAACGCAAATAAATCCGCGATATTTTCAAAAACATTTTTTGCCAAATTTCGTGTTTTTGGAAGGCCAGTTCCCGCCGTTCTAGTAGATGGATTTTCACGAAGAAGATTTTATATCATCCGAAACGTAAAAAACCTTATTGATCGCGGGTACCCATATCATTCAGTTGACAGATCTAAAAATTTGGCCCGAAAAATAGGTTTTTTAGAAATTTGATCGCACAAAATTCGCACCTTCGGATGAGTGTTACTCTGAAGCTGTGCATACTACATACTCAAAATACATACCAAATTACGCAGATTCGCGACTACAATAATCTTATAATCGATTTTTGGATATTCCTGTTTGCGTATTAAAGCTAGAAGTAAAATTCAAAAAACACTCAAAATCGAGCTTCAAAATGTCAGCATCATTTAAAGATAGATGCAGTTTAAATTTTGAAAAATGATACATAAGGGACGTAGTCCCCATTTTGTTGGCTTCTAGTTTTATTTTGACACGAAGACCGTGCAATGAGTGGCTTAGTCACAAATCGATAGAGAACATAAAAAAACTGGTTCGCCTCAACCTGTTTTTACACATTTTTTTTTCATTAAAGTAGACACAGCTTCCACCAAAATAAAGTTTGGAGGTCAATATCATGAGCAGTTTGCAACGACAGATCAATTAACCAAAAACTATTCCCTTTTATTCATATACTTAAGTAACTCCCGAGTTATAAAGGGGTGAACCTCCGCTTCAGCTATGTTAAAAAATTGGCAATATTGCCCATATACAAAAATCGTAGACCGATATATCTCATTTTCAATGCCAAATGGGAATCTCACAGAAAGACGGATATGCATAAATCGACATAGACATATATCATTTGTGGCAAGACCGGCATAAATAAAAAATTTGATATTTGAGTTAATGATGCTAAATTGTTTGCTATATCAGTATTCATGCCTTTAGATGAATATCTATTACACACTCTGATAGAGAAGCTTTAGAAGTTCCTCAGCTCATTGTAAGGTGTGAGACAATTGAAAACTTTAGACGCATTTTCTGCAAAATCGATTTTTTCGATTTATATCGGTCTGGCAGCAAATAAGCGATATTTAGTTTTGGAGTCTCCAGTGATTATTTCGAGGTGTTAATACTCTCAACTCATGGAATAAACACTTTCTAATAAAATAGGAAATAATTCCTAAACTTGGCGGAAACTTTATATAAAGGCATTATCAAAACTTGGACCTACAATTCAATCATATCGAAATATGCTTTGGAAATGTGATGAGAAGGTGTTGCATGGTTGGAAAACTTAAAATGTCAAATCAATTCAAAAATTTTATTTACTTGTAAAATATTTATGCTATGTACATATAGTATACAATGTTCATTTGACGAACACAGCTACAAGTATTTATTTTTCTCGCAGATTTCATATCCTTATATTAATTATTTTCTTTACAAAAATAAAATCAGATTCTCCCTTCCAAATTGATTGTCTAGGCACAAAAAGTCAATTCTTTTTTCTCCGATTGAAATCATCCAAAATCGCACAACTACAATAGCCCAGCCCATAAGCTGGAACATTTGTCTCACACACACACAGACATTTACTATTTTCCTAGATTTAGGTCAAGATGAATGAAATCAACAAACGGCGACAACAATAGCAACAACAATAACTAAAATTGAACGTCAACAAAGTTGTTGTCGTCGTCATGCCAAGACTTGAAATGTAAATAATAATTCTGACAAATTAAATAAATGCGAATTTGCAAAAGTGAAAAACAAAAAAAAAAAATGGAAAATAAAATGACGACGACGAGAAATAAAATCGAAATTGTGTACACATCATCATCCTCGTTGCAGCAATGCAGATCCAGTATGAACACGAACACAATACAAATACAATAATACAAGTTAAAGATTTTGAGATAAGTGTACAAATACACACGCACACACACACCACTGAAATACTACAGCAGCAAACCCATTTGCATGGATTCACTAACTATTTGCTGGCTTGCCAACCTGCCAGCCCTGGGTATGCAGGCAGGGCATTTACGCTAAGGACCATGTTTCAATGCCAAAATCCTTTTACCATGCTCGCCTATACAAAAAAGGATTTTTGTTTAAAGTGCAGTAAATGCGATGAAACAGTGGGTCGCAGGGTGGACAGAAGTTAGTAAATTTAACGGATAATTAGGAAAAAAAACGAAAATATTAAAGTAGTCCGAAATTTTTACGAACTTCAATCGTAGTTAATTGGGTAGTGTACCAGATGTGCCTGGGTTCAAATATCAGCGGATGATGTGGAAATCTTTCAAAGTGTTTTTCGAATATTTGTTAAATATTCGATTAAACGCATTCGAAGCTTCATTACATACTAACAATAAATCGGGATAGACATCAACACATGAGGATAAAACAAATTAAGAATGTTAGAAGACAGCGCAACCTGAGGAAAATTTCAAAACTATATATACGCAAAGACCTCAATCACTGCATAAAAATTCAAGGAGGCGTTGTTTCTAGACACCGATAGATGGCAACTTCATTAGCTACTGCAGACCAACCAAATAAAAGTTCAGCCAATGACGACATAAGTCGGTCTTCCCGGGACAGAGCAACCCAGAGGAAAATTGCAACACTATATAAGCAAAGACCCCAACCACTGCACAATAGTTCAAGGAGGCGTTGTTTCTAGACACCGATAGATGACATTATTACCTACATCATTACCTACAGCAGACCAACCTGATAAAAGTTCAGCCAATAACGACATAATTCGGTCTGCCCGGGGCTTAAAGTATCCTTTTCATATACCCTCCACAATATTATGGAGGATATATTAACTTTGTCATTCCGTTTGTAACTCATCGAAAAATTTATTTCCGACCCTATAAAGTATATATATTCTTGATCAGGGCAGGTCAAGTTTGAAGATGGGAATCATCGGTCCATTATTAGACATAGCTCCCATATAAGGGTAACCCTCAACTGTCAGTTTTTTGGGGTTCTTGAGTGCGTTTTTCATCCGAACTCGCTAAAACTCGGTACATTGGGTTCTTATTGGGTACTAAATTGCTCCACAAAAAATTATTAATATAGGTCCACTTTTTCTACTGGCCCTCATATAACTGTACCTCCTAATTTTCAGTATGTTGAGGGTTTTAATCGTATTTTTCCACCGAATTGGCTGTAATTTAGTATTTTGAGTTCTTAATAGGTACGAAATCTCTCCACAAAAATGTATGATTATTGGTCCATTTTTCGGATAGGCCCATTATAAGGGTACCCCCAAATTTCGGTATTTTGGGATTCTTGAGGGCGTTTTTCAACCGAATTCGCTGCAATATTTTTAGTCATATGTGGTAACAAATCTCCTTATCAAAAATTATTAATATTCGCCCCTTTTTGGGGTTGTCCCCATATAACCGCCCCTTTTTATATTAAAACAGTTATCCGATTTGTTCCGCGTTTTGTTTAAATTTGCTTCTAAGACTCTGTTGTAATCATTTACCTGCGGAGGATATCGAGATAAAAAACTTGAACGTAAGGTTCGATAATGAACTATAGCCCGAATTTAGGCCTAGCCCTAGCCCCTGTGTGGGAGGTACAAGAAAGAGGAAGAGGAAGAAATAATAAAATGGGCAACGTTTTGATGAAATCCAAATTTTCTGAAACGGATTTGATCCAAAGAACCAATATTTCGAGGAGGCACATTTTCACCGTGTCAAAGTGTATAAACCCTCATTAGCCATAAGGATGAGGGGCTAATTATCTATTAAAAATTTGTATTATAGTTTACATAATCGGTTAGTAGAAATGTCGGTATAGGTCCACTTTTTGGAATGTTCCCTACATTTTCATTTGAAGTACCTGTCAGTATATCTATGGTGAAGGGTAACCAAAGTTCGGACCGGCCGAACTTAACGCTTTTTCACTTGCCATTTGCATGTTATCGATTTGTTCCTAAGTTTGGTTAAATTTGTCGAATGAAATAGTTTTTCGTTCCCCATTTCTCCCACTGTTTTGCCCATTGCTTTTTAATAATAAATGAATGAATGCACTTTAAACATTTCTAAAAAATTACCCTGAAGGCTTTCAAGGTAAAACAAATTCCTAGGCACTACTGAGATTACAACAAACCTCACCTAAGTGGCATGCACTAACACAACAAACAAACAATGTACATACACACACACACCTCAGCATTGTCAACAATAAAAGTTACAACAATGAGAAAGTAAGGGATTTACTTTACTACGGCGGCTAAGGACTAACATTAGGGTGGCATTGTAATGTTATTAAAAATTGTAGAACATTACATTTTAACTTTGGAAAATTGTTATTGTAGTAAGGATTTAGTGTAGAATAAAATATGCCACAAAAGGAATATGAAAACGAAATGGTTTAAATTTCAACAAACACTCCTGAAAAAAAAATTAAATAACATTTCCCAAAAATCTTGCAATGGTTTTCTTTTTTAATCTTTCTCTAAAGCAAATTTGATGTTGTGTTTTTGATTTTATATCATTTATATAGCCATGTTTGTCTGTATGTCGTTTATAACCACATTAGTTCACATTTGATGTCAGATAAATGCACCAATGTGTCATAAAGAAATGTGTTTTGTTCGAAACTGCAATGTCAAATGCGAAAAATAAGCTACAACAATAACTAAACAACAACTACAGGTGGTTGAACGTTCGACTGAAAAAAATCTTGGCAATGATGGACAAACACACACGAACAAATAACAACTACAATTGTAGCTGGGAGCGTATGATTGTTGACGTTTAGTACCATAATATAAATGTCCCGCAACGAAGATTCTACTACATACATGGTAAATCCTAAAATAAGGAGTCATTTAAAAAAAAATTATTGGTTATAATATTTTCTCCAAAATTTAAGAATCTTCTCCTCCTGGCAGAAAAATATCAGTATAGTTCAACGTTTTGATATAGCCTACATTTAAAGGACCCACCGTAGGAATTTTGAAGTACTTTCCAAGAAAAGTGACTATTTATTTCTCTTTACAGATGAACGACATGCCAAAAATATAAAAATAGTCCTTGAATTTAAGGGAACCCCTATACAAAATTATAGGGTATTAAAATTTTGTGCAGCCCCAAGAGTTTTTATCGCCGAGAAATATTGGTTCTAGACCCACCTTTAAGTATACCGTATATCTCGACTAACTGAGTCGACCTACACGTGTTTGTCCGTCCATCCGTCTGTCCGTATATCCATTATAATTTTAAAACACGATACAGACCAAAGTTATAAACTAATCGTCACGAATGTGTATCGGGTTCTGGCCAAAGAAGACCCCCTATTGTTTTTGGTAATGGTCGATTAATATTTAGAGGATGAAATGGACCAAAAACGTTATTTATCTGTGTTTTTCTGATCGCTTTGGAGACCACAATTATGACACGAACATCACGAAGTTTTACACAGATGGAGGGGTCTGGCCATAAAAAAAGGATGTCTGTTTCTATTTTCGGGAAAACAAAAATTTGGAAATATGCCAGGTTTAGAAAGTGGAGCTGTTGACGTATAATTAATCAAGAGGGTACAAATATTGTCAGGCTCGGAATATGGAACCGCAGAAAGTTAGATTGTTGTGGTATTTGTTTTGGTTCACAACGATTCCATTAGAACCGCGAATGTGCTTATGGTGGCATATATACTAATAAAATAGTAAAGTGATTGACTGACTGATTTAACGAGACGAAACAGCTGAAGATATAATCTTGAAATTTTGGGTGAGGGTCACTCTTGGTCCAAATGTGACAGATAAGGCTGGGTTTTTGGAAATTCGACCGGTGGAGCTAGAACTCTGAAATTTGGTTTGGTGGTCGATGATGGAGTGTAGAATAGATGTACCAAAGGGTTTTTGAAAATTCGAACTATAACTATCCGAAAGTACGTAAATGTACTAAATTTAGTACAATTCTGTAGCATGTGAACGGGTAGAGCTAAAAACTTGGAATTTGAAATGCGAATTAGGGTTGGGAAGTAGGGTCGATATAAGAACATGGTTTTGAAACCGTGTACTCATGTGTACGAAAAGTACTATATGGTACTATATTTGGTACAAATTTAATTTAGAGGTACAAATCGGGCTGGAATCCTGAAAATTGATATTAGCATTACCGTCGGAGTATAGGATTGGGATATGTACGTAGTTTTGGAAATTTGTTACTTAGATGAATTTTAGGTGAACCAATTGAGCTAGAATCATGAAATTTGGAGTCAGGATCATTGTTGAGGTGTAAGATTGAGATATGTTGGGAGTTTTAAAAATTTGTACTAATGTGTAGGTACTAAATTTGGTACAATTTAAATTGTGGGTGAACCGATGGAATTGGAATCCTGAAACTTGGATTTAGGATCAGTGTGGGGGGTAGGATTGGGGAATGTAGAATGTTTTGGAAATTCGTACTAATGTGTACTAAATTTGGTACAATTTGAATTGTGAGTGAACTGATAGAGTTTGAATCCTGATACATGGATTTAGGATCACTGTGGGGGTGTTTGTTTGGGTTAAGGTGGAAGTTTTTGAAATTCGTACTACTGTGTACTAAATTTGGTACAATTTGTATTGTGTGTGGACCGATAGAGTTTGAATCCTGATATATGGATTTAGGATCACTGTGTGAGTGTATGATTGGGGTA
>NW_026881590.1:0-35464 GCF_032173495.1 Musca vetustissima | reverse complement strand
TTTATAATTTTTCGTATAGAGATTTGCTACCCAATAAGAACTCAAAGTACCGAATTTCAGCGAATTCGGTCGAAAATGCGATCAAACCCCCCAAAATACCTCAAAATTGGGGGTACCCTTATATGGGGGCTATCCGAAAATATGGACCCATATTTATAATTTTCAGTGGAAAGATTTGCTACCCAATAAGAACTCAATATACCAAATTTGAGCGAATTCAGTTGAAAAACGCGCTCAAGAACCTCAAAATACCGAAAATTGGGGGGTACCCTTATATGGGAGCTATGCCTAAACGTGGACCGATGAAGCCCATCTTCGAACTTGACCTGCCTGCAGACAAAAGACGACTCTATGCAAAATTTTGGCGATCTATCTCAATTCGTTTAGACGCTAGAGTGATTACAACAGACAGACGGACAGACAGACAGACAGACGGACAGACGGACAGACGGACAGACGGACATGCTTAGATCGTCATAGAATTTTACGCTGATCAAGAATATATATACTTTATAGGGTCGGAAATGATTATTTCGATGCGTTACAAACGGAAAAACAAAACTAATATACCCTCCATACTATGGTGGAGGGTATAAAAAGGGGGTTATATAGGGACTACCCCAAAAAGGGGGTACATATTAATAATTTTTTGTAGGGAAATTTGTTACCATATACGACTACAAAATACCAAATTTCAGGGAATTCGGTTGAAAAACGTGCTCAAGAACTTCAAAATAGCGAAAATTTGGGGGTACCCTTATATGGGGGCTACCGGAAAAAGTGGACCTATATTTATAATTTTTAGTGGGGAAATTTGGTACCCTATAAAAACCAAATGTACCAAATTTCAGCGAATTTGGTTGAAAACCGCGCTCAAGATCCTTAAAGTACCGAAAATTGGGGGGTACCCTATATGGGGGCTACCCGAAAAAATTGACCTATATTTATAATTTTTCGTATAGAGATTTGCTACCCAATAAGAACTCAAAGTACCGAATTTCAGCGAATTCGGTCGAAAAATGCGATCAAACCCCCCAAAATACCTCAAAATTGGGGGTACCCTTATATGGGGGCTATCCGAAAATATGGACCCATATTTATAATTTTCAGTGGAAAGATTTGCTACCCAATAAGAACTCAATATACCAAATTTGAGCGAATTCAGTTGAAAAACGCGCTCAAGAACCTCAAAATACCGAAAATTGGGGGGTACCCTTATATGGGAGCTATGCCTAAACGTGGACCGATGAAGCCCATCTTCGAACTTGACCTGCCTGCAGACAAAAGACGACTCTATGCAAAATTTTGGCGATCTATCTCAATTCGTTTAGACGCTAGAGTGATTACAACAGACAGACGGACAGACAGACAGACAGACGGACAGACGGACAGACGGACAGACGGACATGCTTAGATCGTCATAGAATTTTACGCTGATCAAGAATATATATACTTTATAGGGTCGGAAATGATTATTTCGATGCGTTACAAACGGAAAAACAAAACTAATATACCCTCCATACTATGGTGGAGGGTATAAAAAAAACTGTGAAATCATAGGAAATAAACTACAGCAACAACAAAATAGAAAAACGACGACAACAACAACGAGAATTCAGACAACAAACAAAAAGCCAAGATTGATGAGTGTGCCAAATATTTTTGTATCTCTCGATCAGACTTTTCATTGTTTGCGGTTAATTCGCTGGACAGTGCCAAGCAATGGACACAAGCCGAACCGCAGTGAACTCCAAGCAATTGGTGAGAACATCGGTTAGCTGGTTCTTTAAATGGCTGACCGACTGGCTGGTCGGTTGGTAGGAAGTCTGACCCATTCATTCATGGCTTAAATTGTTGTACTGGTTGGGATGTGGATTAAGAGGTTGATGTCGATTCCACTGATGATGATGACGATGACGACGACAGCGGCGACGATGATGGTGATGATGCCGATGATTGTGGCCGGACACTAATGTTAGAAAGTACTTGTATTTGTAGTACTACATGTGCGAAATTCCATTTCTTTACACAGAACGTTTTCATTATTTCATTTTTTTGTGTGTTGGGCTTGTTGTTGTGTCGTTATTGCCGTTTACCTTGATTTATCTTTGACTTGATATGTTTTTATGTGATGCTGCTTTATTATGTTCCCCCCTCCCAATCTTCAATTTATTCTGCTGTGGTATTACTGACCTTTGCCATACGAAAGTGTATAACCCCCTTCGGTCATTGTCTGTGCAATTTTCGTTTTATGACAACAACAGCAACAACAATGATTTGGAAGGCGGCATCCTCCCAGCCAAAATGCTGGGTGATGAAATGGAAAATGTGTTGCTCGTTTAGAAAATTGGGTAATATATTATAAAAAAATATAATTTTTTAAAGATTTAGGACAGTCGTCTGGTAAATCTGAGTATTTTGTGGCACACATTGAGTTGCGTTCAAAACTAATTTGAAGAGGGAGGGATAGAATGGATGGATAGATGATTTAGGTCAGTATTTTTATAGAAAATGTTTGCTCGTTAGTAAGAAAACAAATTATAACAGTTGTTGAGAAGATAATAAAATGATTCTGTAGCTGACCTTTTATTAGGAAATATTAGCGAGGTTGCGGAATAAATAAAATGATAAATGAGGTAATATATCATGCTGTATTGTACACAAATTTTAAAGTTGGAGATATTTACATATAACAGACATATTTCTCTACTTTTATTTTGACATTTTTAATATAACCATAGTACAATTATAAAAGGTAACAGCAAAACCCAACTGATTTGAATCCAACCATGGTACAATAATTACAAGATAGGGCACAGCTCACATCTGTTTAAATTTTTTGCATAACAAGGCCTTTTCTGTCAAAGCGTCAGAGTTGATATTTCTTTGATTGTTGAGCTTTGTTTTTGGATCTGCTAACCAAATTGTCAAACAGGTTCATTTAAAATCAAATCTATTTTGAAACAAAAAGTTTATGCTGGTAAAGAAAATATCGAAAACAATAAATTTGGTTTGAATAGCCCACGAAAAATTCTTGCCGAGAATGAACCCGTACCCAACAAGGAAGCAACAGCAACAAATACCTCAGCCTGTTGTGTAAAAGCAATAGGGCTGGTACAACAACAACAACCACTACCAAAAGCAATGTTGCTGGCACGTCTTTGGCCAACCGACCTGCTGTTCCCTTTCGTCCATCTATTGAACCCCTGCAAAAGGATATTTGGCAGATGTACAAAAAGGCTGAAGCTTCATTTTGGACCGTGGAAGAAGTTGTCCTCCCACAAGATTTAACATATTGTGAAAAACTAGTAGACAATAAAAGTTTTCTTAATTTCCCATGCTCTGGCCTTCTTCACCGCCTCCGATGGCATTGTTAATGAGCATTTGGTTGAATGTTTCTCACAGGTGGTCAAAGTTGCTTCTACGGCTTCCAGATAGCCATAGAAAATGTTCACTTGGAAATATATAGTATCCTCATCGACCCATACATCAAGGAACGCGATCAACGTGAATATCTATTCAATGCCATTGAAACAATGCCAGCTGTCAACAAGTGGATTTCATCAGAATCGGACAACTTCGGTAAACGTGTCATCGCCTTTGCCGCTGTTGAGGGCATCTTTTTCAGTTGTAGTTTTGCCTCCATCTTTTCGCTTAAGAAGCGTGGCCTTCTGCCCGGCTTGACATTCTCCAATGAACTGAGAATGTTCAAATATCTGGTACAGAAACCTAGCCGATAGAGTATCATTGAAGTCATCAGAGAGGCTGTTCAAATTTAACCAAACTATGCGTGCGCCTATGCGTGGTTCATATAAATATTTTCATAAAAGTAAAGGACAATATTTTGTGCTCGAAAAAAATAAAATTAAAAATACACGCCCATATGCCACACTTTGAAATCCCTATATAAAATACATTGTGGATTATACAAAATATTTTTTTTTATATTTTATTTAATTTTAAATTTTGTAATGTTTTTGTTCAAACATTACAATGTAATGTTTTTGTTCAAACATTACGAAGAACGGGTGAAGGACATCACCTCCGCAGAAAATAATAGTTCAAAGCAGGTGTGTTGGGTATGGGTGATATAGGTTGGCTTCTTTCAACTATACTGCTTAAAACATGTTTTCTTCGGGTATCGATTTCTTCATTGAAGATTTTCGAAAAAAATGTGAACAATAATGTATGTATATACACTTTGCTACAGCAAAAATGTTCCTCATCGAAATATTGGTTTTAGACCTCATGTTCCTCCGTTTCAGACAAATCTTTCTGCATGGAATAACTCGCAATTCCCAGCATTTTCACATGTGTTACACATACAATTGACAATGGCTCAATTATAGGAAATATGTGGAATCGATAGAAATTTAAATTTGATAGGTTCATGTTTTTCAATTTTATTCGAGACGAACGTTTTTAACCCTACGGTCAATAACCAAAAAAGTATACGTAGATCAATAACCGTGGTACATTTATACCCATCCAAAGATAGATCTGTAACTCCTTAAAAAATTGGACTATCGTGAGGTTTTTTATTTTAAATTAGTCTATACGGATCTGATCTAGATGTAGGAACTCAAAATTATATATATTTAAATCCATGCTTAAATGATAATCTATCTAAAACAAACAAAGTAAATTCGATATAGCTTTCGAATGGGTTAAGCTTTTCTAGTTATTTTTTTATTGGAATCTTATTTAGGTGTTCCTCAATAACTTTAATAACTTCCTTTAATAACTTTAAAAAATTTTAAATATTATATATATTTAAAAATGATATATATGCATCTGCACCAATTTCAATAAAACGCAATAACTTCATTCAAGTCTCCAAACAAACATTAGGAGTTTTGTGCACCATTTATGTAAAATCGGACGAATATACATATATGTATATGTGGAAGCTATATCGAAATCTGAACCGATTTTTCCGAAACTTATCACACATCATTCTAGGCGCAATTCAGTGCGCTATGCCAAATTTCGTGCAAATCCAAGGATATATAGGGACTTTGGTGCACCATTTACATTAAATCGGACGAAAATATATATGCATTTTTATAGGCCCATGATTCCTTTTGATAATATGCATAGAATCACTTTCTGAGTCAATTTATGCATGTCCGTCCGTCTGTTGATGTTAAACTGTAAACAAAACTACAGGTCGCATTTAAAATTCGATTTAGATGAAATGTGGTACACCAATTTTTTTCGGCCCAAGGACGAACCCTATTCAAATTGAGAAAAATCGGTTCAAATTTAAATATTGCTCCCGTATATATTTTCGTCCGATTTTAGGTAAATGGTGCACCAAAGCCCCTACATATCTTTCGATTTGCAGGTAATTTGGCATAGTGTACTGAATTGAGTCTAGAATGATGTGTGCTAAGTTTCGTGAACATCTGTTCCGATTTAGATATAGCCTCCATATATATTTTCTAAATTTAGTCTAGAATGATTTGTGCTAAGTTTCGCGAAAATCGTTGACTATAATATTAGAAATTAATTTCACCCAATAATGCGTGATTTCTGTAATTGAACAAACAGTTCAATTAAGCGGGTATCGGATAATTGGTTCCTCGGCTAATTGAACAAAAAATTGTGCAAATTTTGATGTGCAATTAACCGAAAAATACTGTACAGTGACTTTAGTGCACCTTTTACATAAAATCGGACGAAAATGTATATGGGAGCTATATCTATATCTGAACGGATTTTCTCGAAACATAACACACATTATTCTAGGCTTAATTTAGCACACATCATTGTGGAGCTAATTCAGTACCCTAAGCCAAATTTCGTGCAAATCGAAAGATATATAGGACTTTGGTGCCTATATCGGACGAAAATATATATATGGGAGCTATAAATAAATCTGGACCGATTTTCACCAATTTCAATATGGTTCGTCCTTGGACCGAATAAATGACTTGTGCCACATTTCATCCAAATCGGATCATAAATGCGACCTGTACTTTGTTTACAATTTAACATCTACAGACAGAAAGTGATGCTATTCATATGCTCGAAAGGAACCATGTGTCTACATCGTTTTCTTTTGCCTGTTACGAACATATGCACAAAGACATAATAAAATAATAGCCGGTTAATTGAAAATATGTATAAGAGAAGGACTTTTTGTTGCAAAAACGCAATTATACATGAAACGAGCACCGTATAAGAGAAACAAATTCATTTTTGTAAATTTTATTTTTTTTAATTTTTATAAGCAACCCGAAAATTATGTTGCAGATTTTTCCAACCATCCAAGGAAACGCCTGTGAAATAAGTTCTTACTCAATTCATTTCATAATATGATTTATAAATTTCACGATTTTTCAGATATTGCTTTAAGCGCAACGAGTTTCGATTATCCGATTTAATTGAAAATACTGCGTAAGAGAAAAACATTTTCTGAAATAGGGCGTTTTCGCTTAACCGAATTCGACTGTAATTACAATTCAAAAAATACCCTCCATACTAACTGTTTTACTCTCTCTCTCTCTCTCTCTCTCTTTAGCAACGTTATAAATTATTTACCACCCACTATGTTTTTTCGTATTTTTAGGTGCACTAGCAGCACAGCATGCCTCCAACAGAACCTCGAGCAGTATGTGGTAAATGCAAATATTTTACAACAATCTCACTTTTTTACACTTTCACTGTGGTTAAAAAAATAAACTCCATGGATTTTTTTACCTGCTTAGACCTCGAAAATCAAACAGAAACATCATTTGCTAAAAAACCTTTCATGCTGGCAAATAATTTGAAACCTTTAGCCATGTTTATGTAAATAAACATGACGTCTACAACCGTTGGTACAAACTTATTGAATTTCAACGACTTTCTGACAATAGTTTTTATTGATGTCCATGTCATAATTACGGTTTTATACGTAATTGGTCATAAATATTTTGCAAATTTTGTTAGCTGGAAATTTCCATTGGGAGATGGAAGACCTTGATGAGTATATGAAAACCTAAGAAGAAAAGTTCTCCATATGACAAAGTTCAGAGAAATATCGTAATCATTTTTTTGCTGGCGACCCAGTTACTCTTGAAGAGATAGCTTCATATCTTGATTTGAATTTTTTAAGATAACTTTTTAAAATCGTATGAGGAATTTTTTTGTAGAACATTTCGCCCTTCTAACTCGATTCCTTAAATCCTCAAAGACGAGAAATCGATATTTAAAAATTTTTTGGTCTATTCTCAAATTTAATTTTAATAAATCCAGTAATCATTCCCTATTATGTATAACTGTCGGATACGTCAAAAGAGGGCAAAAGGAAACGAGATAGACACATGGTTCCTTTCGAGAATATGCATAGAATCACTTTCTGTATTCTTGAGAACAAAGTACAGGTCGCATTTATAATCCGATTCGGATGAAATTTTTGTCACTTATTTGGTCCAAGGACGAAATTGAAATTGGAGAAAATCGGTCCCATGTTCAATGGTGCACCAAGCACGCCATATTTATCCGAATGAGACAACATTTTGTACAGCGTACTGAATTAGTTGGTAGTTTGATGTCTGTGAAGTTTTGTTGAAATCGGCTCAGATTTAGATATAGCTCCCGCATATAGTTGCGTCCGATGTTAGTTAAATGGTGCACCAAACTCCCAAGGTTTTTCCGATTAGGACAAAATTTGTCATAACGTATGAAATTGGAACTAGAAACGAGTGTGTTAAGTTTCATTGAAATCGGATCAGATAAAGATATAGCTCTCTCCTATATAAAGATTCCTCCTATATATAGATTCCTCGGCTCCTATATGTAGATTCCTCCGATTTTAGGTTATCGATGCAACAAACTCCCATGGTTTGTCCGATTGAGCCAAAATATTGCGCAGATTTCTGAGTTATGTTTATTATGTTTAACATATTGAATCGAGTATAGAATAACGTGTGTTAAATCTGCCCGATTGACATGCAATTTTTCGAAGATATCATAATAGTAAGAGTATGGTTATTATTGGATCTATGCAGATCACACATATTATTTCGCCCGATTACATTTCAATGGTTCTCCAGATATTGTGAACCAGATATTCATATTATAAAATAAAAATTGGAATTTTCCACCCCCATGATTTTGACTCACAGTGTAAAAAGGGCTAGGATTTTGTTATTAAGATCTATTTTGCTATATAAGCTGGAGGAATTCCAATCATGAAATTAGGTACTATTGTGGTAAAAGTTCAAAACATTTTGAAAATTAAGTAAACATTTAGAAAGCTTTGGTACAAACTATTGGCGGAATATTGGGAAAATATTGCATTTTTAATTTAAAAACCAGTGAGCGGAGCAGTATAGTCGGACGGGGCCGACCATACGATACCCTACACAACTTTCATGAAAATCTAACTTTCTGTGGTTCTTTATTCTGAGATTGGGCAATATTTCGCGATAGTTGCTCACTTTTGACTGGCTATAGGCCAGCAAATGTTACTAATAATCAGTACATCACCTCTAATTACTTGTCCAGATTCCCTTCACCGTGGGTTGTGTTGTGATGTTCGGCTTTCGACTCAAAAAGTACAAATAATTAAGTTTTCGGTCCACTTCATCCGAAAAATATTATCTGATCATCGCCTAACATTTTAGGCGTTGTCCTTGACCATAACTGGAACCTTATGGAACATTTCAAAGCGATCAGCGCTATATGTCCGCGCTCCTGTATGGTAATAGGCTACTAAATAATATGAATACGGAAGCACCTGCAAATATTTAAGTGTAACTCGCGCATCCGAGTACCTACGTCAATATAATTGGTATCAATTTAAAGGTCAACCACTCCCCTTGGATATGCTATAAACTTCTCGGGTATATGTCCTTCAGTCGTAAATATATACGCTATAGAATACAAATTTTGTCATTTTTCACACAAAAGATAGGGTCCATTTGACTCGCTAAATATTGACCGATCTTTATCAAAACAGGCATGCTTATTCTTTGGCCCGATCCCCTTTTCCATGCTAAAATTCGCGGTGTTTGGGCCATAATTGCGGCCTCTGGAGCGACCGGAAAAACCGACAAAAATAAAGTTTTTGGTCCATTTCATCCCTTAAATATTAACAGATCTTTTCCAAAAACAATAGGGGTCTTCATTGGCCAGAACCCATCCTACACGCAAAATTTCGTGAAGATTGGTCCATAACTGTGGCCTGTATCGTGTTTACAAATTATAATGGACAGACGGACGGACACACATGTCTAGATCGACTCAGCTAGTCGAGATATGACGATCGGTATACTTAAAGGTGGGTCTATTTCGCGGCGTTACAAACTTTTGGGGCTGCACAAAGCTATAATACCCTGACAACATAGTTGTGTAGGGTATAAAAATAATCACCATTATAAAATTTTGGGATTTGTGAAATTTGAATGAGTGTCTCTTCCAAATAGAATGAACATTTATTTCTCAATTTCGAAAATTTGTATAATAAGGGTGATCATTGTTATTTAATTTCAGTGGAACTGGGCATTACAAAATGTCAGCATTTTCGTACAAAATATTTAAAACCGTAATACCAAACAAAATTGCGAAAACATTGTTTTTCGTACAAAAAGCCTTTTACCTAATTCTGGAAAATATTTACGTATAAATGTTTATCGTCATGGTTCCAGATAAGTTTTTAATAACAGGTACCTATCCTTATCCGTTCTACCCTACCCAATATTTAGTACTTGTTGGTACCTTTAAGGACAATATACCAACTTTTTTCCATAATGTTTATAATAGACAAATCTACATACCGAATTTCGGAATTATAATTTTTGCCGTTGTCACACGGTGGTATTTTTGTACCATTTAGTACGAATTCCCAATAATCCCAGCCTTATCACACGCCTATGCACTAACACTAACCTTCATGCAAAATATGAAAATTCTTTTGGACGTTGATAATCAGTCAGTCACTTATAGCATAATAATATTAGATTGGGAAAAAAAGAAATCCATTATTTTTCGGCAGATGTACTGATAGATTTCTCGTAAAGTGTCGATCAAACGATTTCAGATTTATGCTCGTTGAAAGGGTGACATTTCACAGTAAAAAATATTTTGTTTGATGCATTTAGTTGTAAGTTACAGGGTGTTAAAAATGGAAGTGATCAAAGAACATAATTCGGTACATTTTACAGGCAATGCCAATTTCTATCCTATTAACTTGTTGATGGCGCTGTGAGTAATTATACTTTTATTTTAGAAGCCATATACACAAACTCTACCACTTCTAATCGCTCAATACCCATGTATAATTTGTAGTAGTTTCCAGGCCTTTTGGGACCCATTTAATAAGAAACTTCATGACTACACTTTTTTGGTTGCGTACAAACTTTTCCCACTCTTAATACAAACATTTGGCATATTTCTTTTTCTTACCATTCACTATGGTACAGAATTTAGTACTAATTTTGCAAAAATATATATGCATATCATTATATGTGAAATAATTAAGCAACATGCAATGTTTTAGATTATAATCTATCCGTTTCAGTTGTGATTTAATATTTTGTAACATTTTAGTACTAATTTTAAAAATTATGCATAGCGAAGTAATTGTAATTGTTAAACCAACGTACCACGTTTCAGATTTCTATTTCTAAAGGTTCCATTGTAAATTTTATTTAGTACCTTTTATAACTAATTTAGTACTAATTTGTAATAGTAATAACTATAAGTAAATACCATGTTTCAGATATCTACCCGTACCTGTTTTATTATTGCTATATAATATATAGTAGTTTTTAGTACCTTAAGTACTAATTTCCAAAATTTGTTCACACATTCCCCTTCGCCTATCATTGACAAAGCTGCATACGAAATTTCAGAGTTCTACTTCCAAACGTTCCGGTGTAATATAGTTTTAGTACTTTTTAGTACTAATTTCCAAAAGATATTTTTGCACAACTTTCTATTTGTAATAGCTTAAGCTACATATCAATTTACTGATAAGAATCTCTATTGGTTCCATTAAAATATAATATTTAGTACTTTTTAGTACCTCTTAGTACTAAATTCCAATTTTTGTAACACATGCCCTTTAGATTATTATTGACAAAGCTGTATACCAAATTTCAGAGTTCTACTTCCAACCGTTCCGGAGTAATACAGTACTTTTTAGTACCATTTTAGTACTAATTTCCAAAAATATTTTTGCACCTCATTCTATTTGTAATAGCTTAAGCTACATACAAAATTTCTGATATGAATGAATCTTCACCGATTCCATTCAAATGTAATGTTTAGTACCTCTTAGTACTAAATTTTAAAATGTTTTCAAACACACAACTTGGCTTATCTTAGGCAAAGCTACATGCCAAATTTCAGAGTTCCACATCTAACCGTTACCGCGTAATGCAGTTTTTAGTACTTTTTAGTACGAATTTCCAAAAACACCGCCTTATCACACGCCTACGCACCAAACCCCACCTACATGCCAAATTACAAGTTTCTAGCTTTAGCCGTTTCGGCTGGGCGTTGATGATCAGTCAGTCACTTATAACGCAACTCTTTTACATATATATATATATATATATAGATCACGGTTCCATTACAATAGATTTCGTTATTTTCCCTCTATATGCACTATTGACGGCGTTTCTCCGTTATCTTTAATCTTTCAATTATTCAACAAATTCGAATCAATTAAAAACTATATCATGCATTTCGAACTCAAACGCAAAGCTTTAAAAATTACATTCATAACGTAACCATCCACTAAAACTTATTTTTTTGTTAATTTTACACTTGACCAACCGACAGATATAAATAGTTATGTGTGTGTTTGTATGTACATAATTGTAGCTGCGCTAAACTGTTCATAATTGTTATGGCTTTTTAAAACGCATCTATTTTTTTGTGGTAACAGCAAACTAAAAAAACAAAACTACCAAGCTCAATATTTAACTTACCCCAGTTATGGTTACGGTGCGATCTGTCCAAAGCGGATGCCTCTGCAATCGTGGAACATACACTTAACAGCGATAGCAACTGTAACAATGTTTGTATACTGGTGAAATTAACGGTTTTGGGAATTTCAAATATCAAATTATTATTAACTTTCATATTGTTTGGCGTTCGCATAGATTGATTTGAATGAATTACACGGTATTAGGCAGTACAAAGAAACTCCATCGCACGCTGCTAGAGTACCGTTCTGGAGTTAATGACGTTCGCAACTAACTGATACCAGGTTGATTTTCTATTTCAATTCAATATTCACAATTGAAGTATTTGGTGTTTTAACGTTTTAAATATGACAATATTTTTGTTGTTTCTTTAATGTTGTTGTTTTATTGTAGCCTTCGACATATCTGTTTCTTCGGTAATATGGAATGGGTTTTCATTAAATTGCAAGAAAACGAGTTTTGTCTCGTGTCAGTTTTTTAGTTAGGTTTATGTTTTGTTTCGTTTTTTTTTCTATTTTAAATACAACCCGTATTTGAAAGGTTAGATTTTTGTTGTATTTTTTCTTGTTGTTTCATGTTTTTGAAATCCTGCAATGCGAAATAGACAGTCACCTGTTTTAGTGGGTAATGCTATCGAGGTAGGTTTTGAAATTTAGTGCGATAATGAAGCAAAAATTGCGGGAGTCGAAGAAGAAGAAACCCTCTAAGTGGTGGTCCTACATTTTTATACCCTACACAACTATGTTATCAGGGTATTATAGCTTTGTGCAGCGGATCCGTATCCTGAAAAGTAATCCAATATCCTTTCATAATGTAAAATACTTGACCTATGGTGAATTTGTGCATCTGGAATTTTTCCAAGGGCTTTCATACCACCTCATGAGCTCGATTTGATTGCAAAATGTTCTCATTGGGATACGATTCAATAAGGCTAAAATTTGAAAATTGGATTAGAAAGAAATTAAGTCCTTCTTCGCTACATTGGGGGCATTTTGAAGAAATTTGTATACCCTCCACCAAAGGATGTATGTTAGAATCACGATAGAGCTCGAAATATTGAAGATGGGACTCCGAATTTTTACATCGTTACTACTTCTGCGATATTTGGTATTGAAAATGGGAAATATGGTATCCCCGTATATTAGGTATTTTAAAGGTATTTTGAGCCGAATTTTGGTATCACTGGGTAGTAAACCTTGCTACTAAAAATAATCAATATTGGTCTACTTTTTACGGTAGCCAACAAATATCATTATTTTGAAGAATTAATAAATTTTTCACAACTGAGTTGGTTCTAATTAAATTCTTATTGGATCTCCCTACCAAAAATTATTAATATTGGCCCCAGTTTCGAGGAAGACCCCATAGAGCGATAACGTCAAAATTCGGTATTTAAAGGACTTGCCGAATCGACTGTAATTTGATATTTATACCCTACACAAGTATGTTGTAAGGATATTATAGCTTTGTGCTTGAATCGCTGGACCGACCTTGTAGCACACTGATCGTCATATCCCGATTTTGTTGTATTTTTTCTTGTTGTTTCATGTTTTTGAAATCCTGCAATGCGAAATAGACAGTCACCTGTTTTAGTGGGTAATGCTATCGAGGTAGGTTTTGAAATTTAGTGCGATAATGAAGCAAAAATTGCGGGAGTCGAAGAAGAAGAAACCCTCTAAGAGGTGGTCCTACATTTTTATACCCTACACAACTATGTTGTCAGGGTATTATAGCTTTGTGCAGCCCCAAAAGTTTGTAACGCCGCGAAATATTGGTCCTAGACCCACTTTTATGTATACCGATCGTCATATCTCGACTAGGTGAGTCGATCTAGACATGTGTGTCCGTCCGTCCTTCTGACCGTCTGTCCATTATAATTTGTAACCACGATGCAGGCCACAGTTATGGACCAATCTTCACGAAATTTTGCATGTAGGAATGGTTCTAGACAATGAAGACCCCCATTGTTTTTGGTAAAGATCGGTTAATATTTAGGGGATGAAATGGACCTAAAACTTTATTTTTGTCTGATTTTCTGGTTGCTCCAGAGGCCGCAATTATGGTCCGAACATCGCGAAATTTTACATGGAGAAGCGAATCGGGCCAAAGAATAAGCATACCTGTTTTGATAAAGATCAGTCAATATTTAGCGGGTCAAATGGACCCTAACTTTTGGGTGAAAAATGGCAAAAATTGTATGCATTTACCGCTGAAGGACTTAGACCCGAGATGTTGATAGTATATCCAAGAGGAGTGGTTGACCTTTAAATTGATATCAAGTATATTGTCGTAGGTACTCGGATGCGGGAGTTACACTTAAATATTTACAGGTGCTTACGTATTCATATATTATTTAATAACCCATTATCATACTAGAAGGCGAAAAATAGCGCTGATCGCTTTAAAATTTTCCTTAGGATCCAGATATGGTCAAGGACAACGCCTATAATTTTCAATGACGATCAGATAATAATATTGGGATGATGTGGACCGATAACTTAATTTTTTGTTTTTTTTAGATTCCATCTTTAGGCCACAATTAAAATGCGAACATGACAACGCAATCCACGGTGAAGGGAATCTGGAGAAGTAATTAGAGAGCTGTACTGAATATTAGTAATATTTGTTGACCTCTAGTTGGTCAAGATGGTGCAAATATCGCGAAATATTGCTCAAGCTCAGAATATAGAACCACACAAAGTTAGAGTTTCGTGAATGTTGTGTAGGGTATCATATGGTCGGCCCCGTTCGACAATACTGCTCCGCTCACTCGTTTTATAATATAGAGATATGAACCGAATTTAATAAATCCATATCCACATAATTCTGAAATCTATTCAACATTTCATGTCATGCTCAATCGGTCAGACTTAGGGTCTTTGGTGTACCAATTGTAGACATCGAACACAATCATATGTATGAGAGCTCTAGTTAAATTTGGATCGATTTGAAGCAAACTTGACTCGTACGAAAGATAGCACCCACATCTGTCCACATAATCGAATCAGAAGAAAATATATATGGAATTATAAAATCGGACGACACCATATTGCACTCATTTGCTGGAAGTCCGACATAAATAAAAATCGTGATTTTTGAGTTAATGTTGTAGGATTGTTCGCTTTATCTGTCTTCATATTGTGTAAAAAATGCAGATGATGATTCGGCACAAAAAGTGGTATTTTATTACCGGACCACCCTGTTCAAAAATGTATGTGTCCGGATCCGTATCCTGAAAAGTAATCCAATATCCTTTCATAATGTAAAATACTTGACCTATGGTGAATTTGTGCATCTGGAATTTTTCCAAGGGCTTTCATACCACCTCATGAGCTCGATTTGATTGCAAAATGTTCTCATTGGGATACGATTCAATAAGGCTAAAATTTGAAAATTGGATTAGAAAGAAATTAAGTCCTTCTTCGCTACATTGGGGGCATTTTGAAGAAATTTGTATACCCTCCACCAAAGGATGTATGTATGTTAGAATCACGATAGAGCTCGAAATATTGAAGATGGGACTCCGAATTTTTACATCGTTACTACTTCTGCGATATTTGGTATTGAAAATGGGAAATATGGTATCCCCGTATATTAGGTATTTTAAAGGTATTTTGAGCCGAATTTTGGTATTTTTGGGTACTCACTGGGTAGTAAACCTTGCTACTAAAAATAATCAATATTGGTCTACTTTTTACGGTAGCCAACAAATATCATTATTTTGAAGAATTAATAAATTTTTCACAACTGAGTTGGTTCTAATTAAATTCTTATTGGATCTCCCTACCAAAAATTATTAATATTGGCCCCAGTTTCGAGGAAGACCCCATAGAGCGATAACGTCAAAATTCGGTATTTAAAGGACTTGCCGAATCGACTGTAATTTGATATTTATACCCTACACAAGTATGTTGTAAGGATATTATAGCTTTGTGCTTGAATCGCTGGACCGACCTTGTAGCACACTGATCGTCATATCCCGACTAGCTGATTCTACCTAGCCATTTGAATCCGTCCGTCTGTTCATTATTATACCCTTCACCACACTGTGGTACAGGGTATTATGTCTTTGTGCATATGTTTGTAACAGGGAAAAATAATCGAGATAGACCCATGGTTCCTTTTGAGAATATGCATAGAATCACTTTCTAAGTCGATTTATCTATGTCCGTCAGTCCGTCCGCCTGTCTGTCCATGTTAAATTGTAAACAAAGTACAGGTCGCATTTATAATCCGAATTGGATGAAGTTTGGCACAGGTCACTTATTCGGCCCAAGGACGAACCCTATTGAAATTGGGAAAAATCTGTTCAGATTTAGATACAGCTCCCATATATAGTTTCGTCCGATTTTTGGTAAATAGTCCACTAAAGTCCTTGGAAATCGTTGGATTTGCACGAATTCCGGCATAGCGTACTCAAATAAGTCTTGAATGAAGTGTGCAAAGTTTCGTGAAAATCGGTTCAGATTTAGATATGGCTCCCATATATATCTTCGTCCGAGTTAAGGTAAATGGTGTACCAAAGTCCCTATATATCTTTCGATTTGCACAAAAATTTTGCATAGCGTACTAAATTAAGTCTAGAATGATGTGTGCAAATTTTCGTATAAATCGGTTCAGATTTAGATATAGCTACGTAAGTATAGTTACGTCCGATTTTAGTTAAATAGTCCACTAAAGTCCACGGAAATCTTTTGATTTGCACGAAATTTGGCATAGCGTACTGAAGTATGTCTAGAATGATGTGTGCAAAGTTGCGTGAAAATCGTTCAGATTTAGATATAGCTCCTATATATATCTTCGCCCGATTTAAGGTAAATGGTGTATTAAAGTCCCTGTATATCTTTCGATTTGCATAGCGTACTGAATTAAGTCTAGAATGATGTGTGCCAAGTTTCGTGAAAATCGGTTCAGATTTAGATAAAGCTCCCATTTATAGTTTCGCCTAATTTTAGGTAAATGGTGCACCAAAGTCCCTGGAAATCTTTTCATTTGCACGAATTTTGGCATAGCGTACTGAATCAAGTCTAGAATTATGTTGTTAAGCATCGTGAAAAGGTCCATAGCTAGACCAATTGACACAACGTACTGAAGTAATATACATAAGTCTCTGGCAATTTTCCCTGAAATCGGTTCAGATATAGATATATAACAAAACCCGACGTCTGTTAAGATACATATGTAGAATATACCCAAAGTGGTGAAGGGTATCATATAGTTGGCCCAGTCCGACTTTATTACTTTCCTTACTGGTCTTTATATATGAAAGAGCTTAGTGTTAAGTGAGTGAGTGACTTAGAGACTGACAGATCATCGCCCAGACGAAACGGCTGAATCTAAAAGCTTGAAATTTTAGAGGTAGTATTCTGAAATATGGAATGTTGGTCACTGATAGAAAGTTAGAAAAATGTACGAAAGGGTTTTTGGAAATTCGAGCTATAAGTGTACTAAAAGTACTAAAGTTTACTAAATTTAGTTCTAATTGTATATATATTGAACATATATAGCTAAAATCTTGAAATTGTATATAGAAAATGGGTTGGGAAGTGGTGTTAATGTATGAATATGGTTTTAGAAATTCGTACTTATGTGTATAAAAAGTGCAAAATGGTACTAAATTTGGTACTATTTGCATTTAGTCGAGCGTATAGAAATGAAATCCTGAAAGTAGGATTTAGGACTACTATTGGAGTACAGAATTGAGGTATATTTTAAAAATCGTAATTATCTGTACGAAAAGTACTAAATGATACTAAATTTGGTACATGTTGGATTTAAGTGATCAGATATAGCCGGAGTCTTCAAACTGGGAATTAAAATTACTTTTGGAGTGTTGAACTGAGGTAGTTGAGGAAGGTCTTACATATTGGTACGAAAAGTTTTAAATGGTACTAAATTTGGCTTGAACGGATAGAGCTGGAAACCTGAAATTTTGAATTATTACTTTTAAAGATTGAGCTATAAAGACATCTTTTGAAATTCGTATTTATGTGTAGGAAAAGTACTAGACAGCACTAGATTTGATACAATTTGGATTTGGGTGAACGGAGAGAGCTAAAATCCATAATGGTTGCTGTTGGAATATAGATATGGAAGCATAGTACTTATGTGTACTAAATGGTACTCTATTTGGTACTACTTGTTTATGTAAGAACGGATAGAGATGGACTCCGTAATTTTGGAATTTTAATTACTGTTGGAGTGTTGGATTGAGGTAGTTTAGGAAATTCTTAATACCAGAAACCAAAAGTACTATGGTGCCATATAAATTACAAATTGTTTTTGTGTGAACGGATAGGGCTGAGATCCTGAATTTTTGAATTAAAATTACAGTTGGAGTGAAGGATTGAGATATGTCGGTTGTTTTGAAAATTCGTAATTATGTGTACAAAGTACAATTTAGATTTGAGTGAACGGATAGAGAGGGAAAACTTAAATTTCGAATATAAATTACAGGATTAAAGTAGTATTGGAATTTCGTACTTATGGATAAGTGAAGCACTAAATGGTACAATTAGTTTTGTGTGATCGAGAATATTAAAATTTGGAATTAGAATTAAGGTTGGAGTGTAGAATTGAGAAATGGTACTAAGTATAGTACAATTTAGATTTGTGTGAGACGATAGAGATGCAAATATCATTGACATGACATTGTTAGAATGCATCAGTGGAATATATCCAAAGTGATGAAGGGTATCATATAGTCGGCCCAGCCCGACTTTACTACTTTCCTTACTGGTTGTATTTTGATTCTCAATCGATGTCAATAAAAATGTTAATATTGATCCATGTTCTGGTATATATCCCATATAACGATACCATCATATTCCCAATATTTTAAAGGTTTTAACCACATTTTCCCACCAACGTAACTGTATTTTCTATTTGCGGGGTTTTGGGGCCTGATATAAAAATATATGAAGAAATTATCAATTTCTAATTTTTTTCTCTATTTGCGGGTTCTTGTAGAGTAAAAGACATTTATGCAGAAACTTGTCTACATAAGACTATTTTGAACATATTATAGGGTCATCTTTGGACATAACACACATACAAAGAGGAACGCAACGGATTTTCGGTACTGTAAAGGTGGATGTAAGGTGAAGTGGCTATAGTTTGGTATTCCGGATTGCAAAGGCCCCCTACTAGCAACCAATTTAATTTACAATGACATAGCCACCGTATGAAGTACCCGAAGTTTTCAAGAAATTTTGAATTTACAGACGGCCTTACTGAACATAACGACATTTTTATACCCTTCAACACACTGTGGTACAGGGTATTATGTCTTTGTGCATATTTTTGTAACAGGCAAAAGGAAACGAGATATACACTTGGCTCCTTTTGAGAATATCACTTTCTGAGCCGATTTACAAAGTACAGGTCGCATTTATGATCCGATTTGGATGAAATTTGGCATAGGTCACTTATTTGAACCCTATTGAAATAGGAAAACATCGGTTCAGATTTATATATAGGTTCCATATATATTTTCGTCCGATTTAATGTAAGTGGTGCACCAAAGTCCCTATATATCTCTCGATTTGCACGAAATTTGTCACAGCGTAATGAATTGGGTCTTGAATGATGTGTGTTAAGTTTCCTGAAAATCGGTTCAGATTTAGACATAGCTCCCATATATATTTTCCTCCTATTTAGTGTAAATGGTGCACCAAAGTCCCTTAATATTTTTCGATTAGCACGAAATGTGGCACAGCGTAATGAATTAGGTCTAAAATGATGTGTGCTAAGTTTCCTGAAATCGGTTCAGATTTAGATATAGCTTCTATATCTGACCAAATGAAAAATTTAGTATCGGTTGCAGAATGACATGTTTATGGAACCAATTTCATTTTACTTGTCCTTTAAAAATGCGACGTCTGTTAGGATTCATCTGTTGAATATACCCAAAGGGATGAAGGATATCATATAGTCGGCTCCGACCGACTTTACTACTTTCCTTACTGGTTAATTGTTATGTTTTCCAGGGAAGGCCTATTTTAAATGTTTATATTGGCGCCCAATATAATAATTGGGCCCTTAATATTATTTTGAAATTTCATTGTTACCCCGACGAATATTTCTTGCTTATAGCAACAAAAAATTAACTCCACACTTACTGGCTTATGATTCAAAAATAACAACAACAATAACATTGAAACAACAAAAAAATGTTTTTCTAACAATTCAAACACTTGTTTCGGCACTCCGATAGTGCTGCTGGAATTGTTACAACAGTTGCCGTTGCAGTTGTTTTGTTAGCCGGCAGCTTGTCTACTTGTTTTGTTTTTGCAACAAAGAACAGCAACAACAAAAAACTACCAGAACACTACTCTCAACATCAGTTGCAATTCAGTTTAAGTTTACTAATGTTTGCAGTTTTTTTTATTTTTCGATTTTTTTCTTCAGTAATTCCATCTACAGTAGTAAAAACCAATCAAACCAAACCAAAAAATGTAGCCAACAAAAACAACTAAAACAAGAACATGAAACATCTTGCGAATTCGATTCTATAAATATGTGTAGAAGTTGCGAATTACCGCTTTATTGAGCATCTCGGCTGTCCAAATGGCTGCCTGGCAGGCTGGACTACTGCCTCTGTGGCGTTTTTGGATGCGTGTGCCAAAGTTTATGACCATAAAGTTGTTTCACAGTTGTTATTCGGCTTCTTCTGCCGCTTCCGCGTCTTTGCCATCCAAACGATCAATTCACCATAAATGTAATGAAATCCATAAAATTCTTAACTTGAAATCATTGTAGAATACAAAAACCAACAACAACACCACTCCAAACAGATGGATGGCAAATTGCAATGCAAAGAAAAGACAAACAAACCAACAAATAAAGACATTTCAAATATTTATTACAGAAATTTAACCGGGCGGTATTTTGTGTCCAACATTCAAACGGTTTTCCTCCATTGCCCAGACTATCGATTTACCCACTGGTTTTTGTTTAATATTGAATTATTTGTTGTTGTTGGTGCTGGTATTTGCAAAGATCTGAACATTGGATGTTATTTTATGCTGATATCATGAAATATTGTCCATGTGTAATGTTCGCATTAACAATCTGTGGCTCATTTGCTTTGTTTTTCTACTCTGCCACAAATTATTTTGGCTACCAGAATATTTTAGAGTTACCATATGTCAGTGAACACAAATAAAAAACCAGTAAGGAAAGTAGTAAAGTCGGACGGGGCCGACTATATGATACCCTTCACCACTATGGGTATATTAAAAAGATGCAAATCGATTTAAAGCAAATATCAATCGGGCACCTGTTAAATATATGGAGCCCAATTAACACGAAGTTTGTCGGAAATATATATGGACTACATCTGTAATTCTACACGCAATTCTGTCATTCTATTCTGAAAAAACATGAAAAGTTTGGTGCACCATTTACTTAAAATCGGATGAAAATAGATATGGAAGCTATATTTAAATATCAACCGATTCAAACGAAACTTGTCACAGGTTATCTTAGACTACTTTATGCACGGAAACTTTACACACACCATTCTAGACTCAATTAAATACACTATGCCAAATTTCGTGCAAAATTAAATATTAATATGAAATCGGTCGAACATATATATGGGAGCTATATCTAAATCCGAACCGATTTTTACGAAATTTAACACACATCATTTTAGACTCAATTCTGTACGCTATGCCAAATTTCGTGCTAATCGAAAGATATATAGGGACTTTGGTACACATTTTACATTAAATCGGGCGAAGATATATATCGGAGCTATATCTAAATCTGAACCGATTTTCACGAAACTTTGCACACATCATTCGATACTTAGTTCAGTACGCTATGCCAAATTTCGTGCTAATCAAAAGATATATAGGGACTTTGGTACACATTTTTCCTTAAATCGGGCGAAGATATATATGGGAGCTATATCTAAATCTGAACCGATTTTCACGAAACTTTGCACACATCATTCTATACTTAGTTCAGTACGCTATGCCAAATTTTGTACAAATCGAAAGATATATAGGGGCTTTGGTACACAATTTACCTTTAATCGGACGAAACTATATATGGGAGCTATATCTAAATCTGAACCGATTTTCACGAAACTTTGCACACATCATTCTATACTTAGTTCAGTACGCTATGCCAAATTTTGCACAAATCGAAAGATATATAGGGACTTTGGTACACAATTTACCTTTAATCGGACGAAACTATATATGGGAGCTATATCTAAATCTGAACCGATTTTCACGAAACTTTGCACACATCATTCTGTACTTAATTCAGTACGCTGTGCCTAATTTCGTGCAAATCGAAAGATATATAGGGACTTAGGTACACCATTTACCTTAAATCGGACAAAAATATATATGGGAGCTATATCCAAATCTGATCCGATTTTTCCCAATTTCAATAGGGTTTGTCCTTGGGTCAAACAAATGAGCTGTGCCAAATTTCATACAATTCGGGTCATAAATGCGACCTGTACTTTGTTTACAATTTAACATGAACAGACGGACGGACGGACGGACGGACATGCATAAATCGACTCAAAAAGTGATTCTATGCATATTCTCAAAAGTAACCATGGGTCTATCTCGATTATTTTTGCCTGTTGCAAACATATGCACAAAGACATAATACCCTGTACCACAGTGTGGTGAAGGGTATAACAAATATTTCAAGTTCAGTCTATGGTTCATTTCAAGATTCTGCAAACGAAATGCCTTAATATAACGGAACGTTTCATTCATGCAATGAAAACATAATATTAAGGTATTAATATTGGTCGATGTTTCGGGGGCTATCCCGAGAGAGTACTACGTATTTTGGAGACTTTGACACGTTTTAAAAACGAATTGGCTTCAATTTAATATGTTCGGCTCTTATTGAAAATGTGAACGACATTAGAGTAGAGTTTCCTAGTAGGGACTCCTGGACAAGTATCTCCTTACCACTGGCCGGTCTGTCGATATTTACAGACGGGTCAAAGATGGAGGAAGGTACTGGTTCATGCGTTTACTGTAAGGAACAAACCATATACAACTCATATAAACTTAACGATCTTTGCAGCGTTTTTCAGGCAGAAATCCTAGCAATCACGGAAGCGGCTTAAATAGTCGAAGCACTTACTGTCGGCTACATAAATCCGGTATATCAATAGTCAGGCGGCCCTTAAGGCACTCGAGTCGTGCACTGTTAACTCAAAAGCGGTTCGTGATTTCAAGGACGCTTTTCATGATATACGACAGATAGTTAAATTATGTTGGCGTAACATAGAAGGGAATACGATAGCCGATGAGCTTGCGCGAGGGGGTTCAAAGCCAACCAATGTACCGATTGAGGGATCTACTTTATTGGTAAAATCCATATGTTGCTAGATACTCGGCAACAGATGGTCAACAGAACCTGGATGCTAGATTTCAAAAACTATCTGACCAGAATTCTCTCGCAATAGAAGGTCACTACAGGATTAGATTTCTCATTTCCAAATGGGACATTAACGGAGTAAATTATTGCCGTCTATGTGAGGATGAGAAAGTGCTGGAAACAACCAATATACCAATGTACCGATTGAGGGATCTACTTTATTGGCAAAATCCCTATGAGATACTGCGAGATAGTCGGCAACAGATGGTCAACAGAATCTGGATGCTAGATTTCAAAAACCATCTGGCCAGAATTCTCTCGCCATAGAAGGTGACTACAGAATTAGATCTCTCATTTCCAAATGGGACATTAACGGAGTAGATTATTGCCGTGTATGTTAGGATGAGGAAGTGCTGGAAACAATTGAAGATATACTCGGTATGTGTCCATCGCTAAGTAGGCAGTTTTGCAAATATGAAATTGATAATCTAGCATTATTTCCCCATTCTTCTCTTCTCCGGAATTTGTTAAGATTCTGACATGTCTAAAATAACAAATTTTCAACACTCTTTATACTTCCTCTATCTCTCCCTTTTCCACATTCCATTACTCCTTTCATTTCACACATCCAGGATGTCTGAGCGAACAGCTGCAACTGACAGCCGTACATCCCTTAACCTAACCTGAAAAATTCTGTAAATAGATCCGTCCATCCATTATAATTTTTAAACACGATACAGGCCACAAATATGGATCCATGTCCACGAAATTTTTCATGTAGAATGGGTTCCGGCCAATGAAGACCCCTACAGATCGGTTAATATTTAAAACTTAAATTTTGTCGTTTTCTGTGGTCGCTCCAGAGACCGCAATTATGGTCCGAACATCTCGAATTTTTACATGGAGAAGGGGGTCGGGCCAAGGAATAAGCATGCCTGTTTTGATAAAGATCGGCCATTATTTAGTGTGAAAAATTACAAAATTTGTATTCTGGGGCGTATATATTTACTCCTGAAAGACATAGACCCAAGAAGTTGACAGTATATCCAAGTGGAGTGGTTGGCCTATAAATTGATACCAATTATATTGTCGCATGTACTCGGATGTGGAAGTTAAAATTAAATATTTATGGGTGCTAACGTATTCAGATATTATCTAGTAACCCATTAACATTAGAGGGCAGAATTAATGCGCTGATCGCTTTAAAATTTTCCAAGAGGTTCCAGTTATTGTCAAGAACAACGCCTATAATTTTCGGTGATGATCACATTAATGAAATTTGGGATGAAGTGGACCGAAAACTTAAGTTTTTGTGTTTTTTTTTTTTTTTTTTTTTTTGAGTCGATCTATAGAACGCAAGCCGAACATCACAACACAAACCCATGGTGAAGGGAATCTGTATAAGTAATTAGCAGGACTGTAATGAATATTAGGAATATTCGAAAAATGTTCAGTGTATGGAAGACGTGCTGTTGATCTCTAATCGGTCAAGAGGGCGCAAGTAACACGAAATATTGCCCAGGCTCGAAATAAACATCCACCCAATGTAAGAGCTCCGTGGTAGTCTTATGACCGGCCCGTCCGACTATACTGCTTCATTCACTGGTTTTAATATTGCAAACTCTATCGTGCAGTATGATCGATTCGGACACAACTAACACTGGAATTCTTCTCTTTCTGGAAGCAAATTCCGAACAATTTTTTAAGCATTATCCAGCATGATTTAGTTTTTCAACTTCGACTGAATTTTGAATCGTTGAATCGTTTTCCTTGATGTACAGGAAAACCAGAAGCCTTTCTGTGTCAAATAAGAGCTGTACGGCGAATGGCTCCATCTTGTCGGCCAAAAAAAGCCGATGATTTGAGTCTATATGTGAAATTGTACACTCAATTTTCTTAGAAAATTTCAGACAAACAAACTGTACAACCCATGGCACTCAAGCGAAACAGACGCCACATGACCAGTATTGCTGAAAAACAGGCGACCATTTGCTTCGAGGAGCTTCCTCAACTAATAATATATGGGTCGCCCTGTCGATTGCTGCGGGATCATTCAGATAGAGTCATGATTGCCGTCTGTGACGATCTTATAAATGGTTACCAGGTTAAACATGTTGGAACTGCAGCTATAATAATATCTCCGAATTTTCTTTCAGATACCTGAACATTACAAGGGATGTGATGTTCTCTGAAGCGTTTGTTATGGTTAGCTGTCGGAGATCTTGTTGAAAAAGTGCTCTTATCCAACAAAATGAAATGCTGCCAGTTATTTGCATTTATTAATCTGGAAAGCACGATAATTATCATCTTAATTATCATGTTTGGTATTGAAAATGGGATATATCTGTCCAGATTTAGGGTAGCCCCAATATAACGAAATCTTCAAATAGTCGTTTTTTATACCCTCCACCATAGTATGGAGGGTATATTAGTTTTGTTTTTCCGTTTGTAACGCATCGAAATAATCATTTCCGAAGATGGGCTTCATGTCGGTCCAATCGTTAAACGAATTGAGATAGATCGCCAAAATTTTGCATAGCTCTTTTGTCTGCAGGCAGGTCATAAGATGGGCTTCATCGGTCCACGTTTAGGCATAGCTCCCATATAAGGGTACCCCCCAATTTTCGGTATTTTGAGGTTCTTGAGCGCGTTTTTCAACTGAATTCGCTCAAATTTGGTATATTGAGTTCTTATTGGGTAGCAAATCTTTCCACTGAAAATTATAAATATGGGTCCATATTTTCGGATAGCCCCCATATAAGGGTACCCCCAATTTTGAGGTATTTTGGGGGGTTTGATCGCATTTTTCGACCGAATTCGCTGAAATTCGGTACTTTGAGTTCTTATTGGGTAGCAAATCTCTATACGAAAAATTATAAATATAGGTCAATTTTTTCGGGTAGCCCCCATATAGGGTACCCCCCAATTTTCGGTATTTTAAGGATCTTGAGCGCGGTTTTCAACCAAATTCGCTGAAATTTGGTACATTTGGTTTTTATAGGGTACCAAATTTCCCCACTAAAAATTATAAATATAGGTCCACTTTTTCCGGTAGCCCCCATATAAGGGTACCCCCAAATTTTCGCTATTTTGAAGTTCTTGAGCACGTTTTTCAACCGAATTCCCTGAAATTTGGTATTTTGTAGTCGTATATGGTAACAAATTTCCCTACAAAAAATTATTAATATGTACCCCCTTTTTGGGGTAGTCCCTATATAACCCCCTTTTTATACCCTCCACCATAGTATGGAGGGTATATTAGTTTTGTTTTTCCGTTTGTAACGCATCGAAATAATCATTTCCGACCCTATAAAGTATATATATTCTTGATCAGCGTAAAATTCTATGACGATCTAAGCATGTCCGTCTGTCCGTCTGTCCGTCTGTCCGTCTGTCTGTCTGTCTGTCCGTCTGTCTGTTGTAATCACTCTAGCGTCTAAACGAATTGAGATAGATCGCCAAAATTTTGCATAGAGTCGTCTTTTGTCTGCAGGCAGGTCAAGTTCGAAGATGGGCTTCATCGGTCCACGTTTAGGCATAGCTCCCATATAAGGGTACCCCCCAATTTTCGGTATTTTGAGGTTCTTGAGCGCGTTTTTCAACTGAATTCGCTCAAATTTGGTATATTGAGTTCTTATTGGGTAGCAAATCTTTCCACTGAAAATTATAAATATGGGTCCATATTTTCGGATAGCCCCCATATAAGGGTACCCCCAATTTTGAGGTATTTTGGGGGGTTTGATCGCATTTTTCGACCGAATTCGCTGAAATTCGGTACTTTGAGTTCTTATTGGGTAGCAAATCTCTATACGAAAAATTATAAATATAGGTCAATTTTTTCGGGTAGCCCCCATATAGGGTACCCCCCAATTTTCGGTATTTTAAGGATCTTGAGCGCGGTTTTCAACCAAATTCGCTGAAATTTGGTACATTTGGTTTTTATAGGGTACCAAATTTCCCCACTAAAAATTATAAATATAGGTCCACTTTTTCCGGTAGCCCCCATATAAGGGTACCCCCAAATTTTCGCTATTTTGAAGTTCTTGAGCACGTTTTTCAACCGAATTCCCTGAAATTTGGTATTTTGTAGTCGTATATGGTAACAAATTTCCCTACAAAAAATTATTAATATGTACCCCCTTTTTGGGGTAGTCCCTATATAACCCCCTTTTTATACCCTCCACCATAGTATGGAGGGTATATTAGTTTTGTTTTTCCGTTTGTAACGCATCGAAATAATCATTTCCGACCCTATAAAGTATATATATTCTTGATCAGCGTAAAATTCTATGACGATCTAAGCATGTCCGTCTGTCCGTCTGTCCGTCTGTCCGTCTGTCTGTCTGTCTGTCTGTCTGTGTGTCTGTTGTAATCACTCTAGCGTCTAAACGAATTGAGATAGATCGCCAAAATTTTGCATAGAGTCGTCTTTTGTCTGCAGGCAGGTCAAGTTCGAAGATGGGCTTCATCGGTCCACGTTTAGGCATAGCTCCCATATAAGGGTACCCCCCAATTTTCGGTATTTTGAGGTTCTTGAGCGCGTTTTTCAACTGAATTCGCTCAAATTTGGTATATTGAGTTCTTATTGGGTAGCAAATCTTTCCACTGAAAATTATAAATATGGGTCCATATTTTCGGATAGCCCCCATATAAGGGTACCCCCAATTTTGAGGTATTTTGGGGGGTTTGATCGCATTTTTCGACCGAATTCGCTGAAATTCGGTACTTTGAGTTCTTATTGGGTAGCAAATCTCTATACGAAAAATTATAAATATAGGTCAATTTTTTCGGGTAGCCCCCATATAGGGTACCCCCCAATTTTCGGTACTTTAAGGATCTTGAGCGCGGTTTTCAACCAAATTCGCTGAAATTTGGTACATTTGGTTTTTATAGGGTACCAAATTTCCCCACTAAAAATTATAAATATAGGTCCACTTTTTCCGGTAGCCCCCATATAAGGGTACCCCCAAATTTTCGCTATTTTGAAGTTCTTGAGCACGTTTTTCAACCGAATTCCCTGAAATTTGGTATTTTGTAGTCGTATATGGTAACAAATTTCCCTACAAAAAATTATTAATATGTACCCCCTTTTTGGGGTAGTCCCTATATAACCCCCTTTTTTATATTAAAATAGTTATGCAATCTGTTCCGCGTTTTGGGGTGGTTCTAAGACTCTGTTGTAATCATATCACCTGCGGAGGATATCGAGATTAAAAACTAGAACGTAAGGTTCAATAATGAACTATATATGAACTATAACCCGTATTTAGACCTAGCCCCTGTGTGGGAGGTACCAGAAGGAGTGGACCGATATTCCCCATCTTCAAACTTGAAGTAAGTTTGGAAGAAATTATAAGATGGCCAAAGTTTGGATGAAATCAAAATTTTCTGAAACAAATTTGGTCCAAAGAAACATGGGGTCTAGAACCATTTTAACCGTGTAAAAGTGTATACACCCTCATTATCCATTAAAAATTTCTGAAATTTGTTTTATAGTTTACATTGTGTTTTACATAACTGGTATGTGGAAATGTCGATATATGTTCACTTTTTTATTTTCCCTATATGTTCATTTTAAGTACCTGTCAGTATATCTATGGTGGAGGGTATCCAAAGTTCGGCCCGGCCGAACTTAACGCTTTTTCACTTGTTTATATTAAAATAGTTATGCAATCTGTTCCGCGTTTTGGGGTGGTTCTAAGACTCTGTTGTAATCATATCACCTGCGGAGGATATCGAGATTAAAAACTAGAACGTAAGGTTCAATAATGAACTATATATGAACTATAACCCGTATTTAGACCTAGCCCCTGTGTGGGAGGTACCAGAAGGAGTGGACCGATATTCCCCATCTTCAAACTTGAAGTAAGTTTGGAAGAAATTATAAGATGGCCAAAGTTTGGATGAAATCAAAATTTTCTGAAACAAATTTGGTCCAAAGAAACATGGGGTCTAGAACCATTTTAACCGTGTAAAAGTGTATACACCCTCATTATCCATTAAAAATTTCTGAAATTTGTTTTATAGTTTACATTGTGTTTTACATAACTGGTATGTGGAAATGTCGATATATGTTCACTTTTTTATTTTCCCTATATGTTCATTTTAAGTACCACTGTATAGGGAAAAATACATTTGGATGCAATTTGGTATAGGTCACTTATTTGGCCCAAGGACGAACCCTATTGAAATAGGGAAAAATCAGTTCAGATTTAGATATAGCTCCCATATATATTTTCGTCCGATTTAATGTAATTGGTGCACCAAAGTCCCTATATATCTTTCGATTTGCACGAAATTTGGCACAGCGTAATGAATTAGGTTTAGAATGATGTGCGTTAAGTTTCCTGAAAATCGGTTCAGATGTAGATATAGCTCCCATATATAGTTTCGCCCGATTTTAGGTAAATAGTCCACTAAAGTCCCTATATATCTTCCGATTTGCACGAAATTTGGCATAGCGTACTGAATTAAGTATAGAATGATGTGTGGAAAGTTTCTAGAAAATCGGTTCAGATTTAGATATAGCTCCCATATATATCTTCGCCCGATTTAAGGTAAAATGTGTACCAAAGTCCCTATGTATCTTTCGATTAGCACGAAATTTGGCATAGCGTACAGAATTGAGTCTAAAATGATGTGTGTTAAATTTCGTGAAAATCGGTTCGGATTTAGATATAGCTCCCATATATATGTTCGACCGATTTAATGTAAATGGTGTGCCAAAGTACCTATATATCTTTTGATTGGGAAGAAATTTGGCATAGCGGACTGAATTAAGTCTAGAATGATGTGTGTTATGTTTCGTAAAAATCGGTTCAGATTTATATATAACTCCCATATATTTTCGCCCGATTTCATATTAATATTTAATTTTGCACGAAATTTGGCATAGTGTATTTAATTGAGTCTAGAATGGTGTGTGTAAAGTTTCCTGAAAATTGTCCGATTTTAAGACCCAAAGTTAGTCCGATTGCCACACAATTTTGCACAACTTATTAAAGTTTGTGTAACATAACATGTCTCAAATTTTGCTCAAATCAGTTCGGATTCAGATATAGCTCCCATACATATTTTCTTCCGATTTCAAATAAATGGTGCACCATAGACTCAAAGTTAGGCCGATTGACACAATATTTTGCACAACGTACTTAAAATAGTTTAGCCAAACGTGTGTCAAGTTTTGTTGGAATCCGTCCAGATTTATATATAAGTCCCATATAGTGTCGTCCGATGTTAAGTAGGACCCAAAATATGTCCATTAGGAACAAAACGTGCATAAATTAGTCTAAGATAACCTGTGACAAGTTTCGTTGAAATCGGTTGATATTTGGATATAGCTTCCATATCTATTTTCATCCGATTTTATGTAAATGGTGCACAAAACTTTTCATGTTTTTTCAGAATAGAATGACGGAATTGCGTGTAGAATTACAGATGTAGTCCATATATATTTCCGACCAACTTCGTGTTAATTGGGCTTCATATATTTAACGGATGCCCGATTGATATTTGCTTTAAATCGATGTGCATCTTTTTAATATACCCATAGTGGTGAAGGGTATCATATAGTCGGCCCCGTCCGACTTTACTACTTTCCTTACTGGCTTTCGATGCGGTGATGCCAGTTTTCCATCCCGAATGTCTGTAATTTAATTTTCCCAAATAAAACACCTTCTAGCAGACAATTTCCAGCCAGCTTATTTTATTCTATGGATAAAAGGTGTTCGATTCTATCGCTCCGTAATCTTGCCTCACTGTGTATATGAAGTTCCAATACGATAAATGGATCTATGCATGTCAATATTTATTTCCACCCCAATTCAACCAATCTCAATTACATTCGAAATTGTTCAAAATTTCAAATGGCTATGACGTGTCGGCTGGTTGTTCATTCGTTCTACGATTATGTTCAGTGATTTTATTTTGCGTGTTATTGCTGTTGTTATAGTTTTTGTGGCTGCTGGTTTTTGTTTCTTTCTTTCGAATGCGTTCAAAATTAAATTTCTCACTCAGTGTGGCTACCTAGATAACTAACCAGCTATGTACGCATGGGTGCCTATACCCGAACACCAACCTTCATGCAAAGATGTTCCAGTCTCATTGTTGTAAAAAAAAGAAAATGCATGTTTAGATATGTTCACCTCATTTTCTGGTGTTTATGGTTTCGAAAATTTCTGGTGCATTACAAGCAAACAAACCAAAAAAAAACAACAAAAATAAAAAGCGAGAAAAAATATTTACAAGTCAAACAGTAGTTCATAATGTCCAAATAACTGTAAAACACATTTGTGGTTAAAATAATGCAAACAATTCAAATGGATTTTCAGCAGCAGCAACAACAACAAACAAAAACAAATTGCAGCAAGTGTTAGCCAAAGGTGAGTAGGCATGAGTGGTTCGTTGGTTGGTTGGTCATACCATGCCTCCGGTGGTAAGTTCGACATGACATATGAGTTCTCTAGTTTGTAGTTTTGTTTGGAGGTTTTTATTGGGTCATAGACATTGTAATGTTATTGTTGGTGTTGGAGAAGATTTAAATTATGATGAAACTATTTTTTCCATTCAGCTCCAATTATATTTGACTGAATTTGGTCCAGATCATTATCACACGCTTATTTTTGTTTATTTTTTGTGATATTAATGACACAGTAAAATAGTTATAATTATTATTGCATTCATATTTCAAGTCCAAATATGAATGTCAGCTATGTTATGTTTATTATACCGCGAATAGTCGTGTCATAATTGTTTTTAACTTTTCAAGTCATTAATTTTATTTTGTCATGCAACGATATTTTAGGAAAGGTGTAAATAATTGAAGATCGGTGTAAGTTATACTATTTATAAAGTTCTACCTATAGGAGATCGATAAAATGTCATATAATCACAGAATACCGACAAAGAGTCTCATACCTAAAGACGATAGATAGATGGTATTGTACTTATGGAAGGTCTTATATTCACAAAAGGCCAATAAGGTCGGAATGTAAAAATAGAAGGCCTTAGCTTTGTAGAAGACCAATGGCATTTATACACAGAAAGCCAATATGAGGTATTCTATCAATGTCTTCCAGTTGATCTTTCATCGAACAATCGTGCGTGAACAATCAGTTGACTGGCTTTTATACTCATTTTGAGCTGGAGAACCTCATTCATTCTTACAATGGTTATGTCGATGTCAGATAATAGATGATACAACAACATGGTTCATTCGACAGAGATATTCGCCATCGATGCAGATCGGCTCTAGATCTTTCGGAGAATCTTTCTCTAATCATGCACACATGCTTCAGATACATACACAACCATGGGTGGTATCAGCGTATGGGTAAGTAAATCGACTATCGACTAATCGGTTAATTATACTCTACACAACTATGTTGTCAGGGTATTATAGCTTTGTGCAGCCCACCACCCCCCTTTAAAGTATACCGATCGTCATATCTCGACTAGCTGAGTCGATCTAGACATGTGTTTCCGTCCGTCCGTTTGTCCATTATAATTTGTAAACACGATACAGGCCACAGTTATGAACCAATCTTCATGAAATTTTGCATGTAGGATGGATTCTGGCCAATGAAGAACCCTATTGTTTTTGGAAAAGATCGATTAATATTTAGGGAATGAAATGGACCAAAAACTTTATTGTTGTCGGTTTTTCTGGACGCTCCAGAGGCCGCAATTATTGCCCAAACTCCCAGAATTTTTGCATGGAGAAGGAGGTCGGACCAAAGAATAAGCATGCCTGTTTCGATAAAGATCGGTCAATATTTAGCGGGTCAAATGGACCCTGACTTTTGTGTGAAAAATTACAAAATCTTTATTCTGGGGCATATATACTTGCTCCTGAAGGACATATACCCGAGAAGTTGATAGTATATCCAAGAGGAGATGTTGACCTTCAAATTAATAACAATTATATGGCTGTTGTACTCTGTTATCCGTAATTAGGTGACTATGTGCCTAGTATTACTATTACTCCATTAGAGGTCGGAAATGTCACGCTTATCGCTTTGAAATTGCACATGAAGTTCCGATTATGGTCAAGGACGACGCCTAAAGTTTTCGGTACTTCATGCAGGGGATGCAATGAACAAAAAATCTTTAATTTTGTCAGATTTTCTAGTCGTTCTAGAGGCAATTATTATAGCAGAACATCACATATTTTACAATGTAATGGGGATCTGACCAAATACTTAGATCGGCTGTTTAGATGATGATCGGTCAATGTTCAGGGTCAAATTAACAAAAACCTAAAGAGACCAAATATAAATATGTGCAAATATCACGAAATATAACCCAGGCTCACAATATATAGAACCGCAGAAAGTTTGCTTTTCGTGGTAGTTGGTTGGGGTATATATGGTCGGCCCCGTCCGACTATACTGCTCCGCTCACTGGTTGAATTTTAGTATTGGAAAATCTAAAAGTCGAATGCGACTTTTGGTCTTTGTGGTAGTCACAAAGTCGACTTTCGATTTTCTTCACAAATACTTGGTTTATTATCACAAAGCCTAAATTGCCCTAAAATTACGTAATCCAAAACTTTATTTTATCTGTTGACAACAATTCACAATTTACATAGTCTGTAAAAGTCGAAAATCAATTTTGAACAGGTTTGAGAAAATAGAAAGATCGAAAAGTCTACTTTTTAGTCAAAGGCAAAAGTCGAAAAGTCTAAAAACCAAAATTTTGGTCTTAAAAAAATCGATAAGTCTAAATGTCGAGTTTTGCGCTCGACTATGTATTCCTAGGGGAGAGACTGTCTCGTTTCTGAATTGCTTACTTCTCCGTATTTCATTTGTTTTGTTTATCGCGGTACCGAGGTAGATAAAATCTGTGACTACCTCAAAGCTGTCGTTTTCAGGTTCGATATTGGGTCCGAGTCATTAACTACCAGTCAGTCTATGTTAGACTCCTTTTCAATTCGCTGTTACCGCTTGCAATGTTCAACCCATTATGTCGATGTAATCGGCATAGGTGAATCATGTGTTTGAATTATCGCTTGGTATTTAAGGACTCCGAGAGGTCCTTTCCGACTTTAACCGATTACCTTGTGACACTTAAATTTATCCTGCATAGTCGTACTAATATTACAGGAATGCTGAACGCAGACATGGCTTTAAACCAATCTGAGTGGATTGGGCTGTCGAATGCGGCTGTATAGTCGAACACGAAATAGTGGAATGTGTTTTACATGGGCCTTCTCATGAATTTGTCGCAGGTTGAAAATCTGGTCTATGATAGATTTGCCAGGTCCAATTATGTCATTGACTATTGACTTCAGTCCCTCATACAGTACGCAGGATAGCATTTTATTTGCGGTGGGAAGGATACCATGTTCTCTATAATTGACACATATACTAGCCAAATTGTAATTAGTACAATTTGGTGCATGCTCCCACTTGTCTTGAATAGTTCAGCTGATAATCCAACGGCGCCTGCTGCTCTATTATTCTTCAGCCAATTAAGTGCTATTATTCTGATAATATATACCGTCATCTCTTATTGGGTATGGGCTATCTTCTTCACCACTACTTTTTGCTCCAAGAAACTTTGGAAAATGCGCCTTCCAGATCCTAAACCCGCTATCTGTATATGTCACCAGGTTTCCATCTTCATCTCTACACGAGAATGTGCCTACTCAAAGCCGTCGCTTTGGTGTTTTACTCGTTGGTAAATTTTCCGAACCTCATTCAGACTCCTGTACAACTCGATTTCCTCACGTTTTTATTGGCATTTCTTATCATTTCTAACGATGATTCTCCCTCGAATTACGTGTTGCTACTGTATGTAGGGTTGCCCTATACGCTGTGTTTTTCACATCAGTAGCATTAGGATACTCCTGATCGTACCATGGGTTTCTTGGTGGTGGGTTGTACTCAAGGTTTTGGTTTTGATGCATTTTGTACGGATTAGGCAATTATTTACCATTATACTTCTATATTAGTATCACGGCAAGAAGTTCTTTCGATGAGTGTTGGCAGCTTTTCGACGTCGTGTTTCCTTGTTGTGTTAGATCGCACCTTTGCTGCTACATTAGATGGTGTGCAACCTTGGCTGCTATAAGATAGTGGTCCGAATTCATATTCGCTCCTCGAATAGATCGAACGTCTAAAACATTGGATGAATGCAGCAATACTATGTAGTTGAAGCACACACACAACAACATA